>NW_024465371.1:0-53167 GCF_017591425.1 Ochotona curzoniae
ATCTTAGGCCCTTCTGGCTTACATGCCCTCCCTCCCCTCCCTTTGCCCAGATCATCTGCAATAGCCTAGGCTCAATGCCATGCTGTACTCTCACAAGGAGAATGTCACTTCATGGGAACTGTGCCAGAAGTGAGGTGAGTAACCAGTGGACTGGAGCATGACCATTCCCTCGGGCGGGTGGCTGGGAAGCCAGGTGCACTATATCAGTAGACCTCTTGCAGACAAGAGATAACCCATCATCTGAGACACGCAGAGGTCCTCTGCACCCTTATGCCGGGGCAAATAGGCGGGAAGCTTGAATATTGCAAATCCTTTCCCTTTGCCATAAAGACTGTCAGGTCTACCCTCTTGCAGCCAGGCTTCAGCCCTCGGCCACTTCTTCCTCTGCCAGACACCAAGGGCTTTACTCTGGTGCTAGTGCTGTTGACCTCTGCTACCAGCATCCCACTCTGCCATCAGCATCCCTACTCTCCTGGGAGCTTTGCCAATGCCTGGGTTGCCTGCCTTGCAGATACCCTGAGATGTGTGCTGGGTCTGGTGTGGTTGGTGGAGATTCAGGATGGGCTTGCATTCAGGTGCAAGAGCACAGGTCAATGAGAGCCGGAGCATAAGTGTCTGCACACTGGAGGCAGCCTACCAGGAGCACATTAGACGGCAATGCGACTGTAGTGAACATGGTAGCAGAGGCACGGGCTTGCAAGACAGCTGGGATCAATTCACCACCCTGCATACCTCGCCTGGGTACCATGGCATCATGAGCACAGCTGGGGTTTGTGGGAGCCACGTGGGACCTTGCCCTGCCTTTGTGCCTTGACCCAGGTGTGTGCAGGATGTGGAACCAGAGGAGGAGGAGCAGGAAGAGGAGGTGGAAGACAATTGAAATTTCCAGTGGCCTACACAGTTAATGAGACATTCCTCATTGCCAGTGTGTGGGCATGTCTTTCTTTAAAGGTAATGTTCTCCATATCCCTCATTCCTCACCCCTCCACAGCCACTGGAAACACACTGTGTGTCTATGAAATGACACAGAGCTTCAATAATGTGCTGTCCACAGGGGGTTCCTCTGGCTTAAATGGTGCTCACAGTGGTTGAGAGGCGCACATGTGTGCAAGGTGTGGTTAGCGGTTGTGCCTGCAATAGCAGCAGCAGAAGCCATAGGCGGTCTAGGGGCTCTGCACAGCTGGCCATTATGTGGCATATCAGTTGGACCCAGGCAGCACTCCTGTATTGGGTATAGCTTCTAGAGCTGTAGGGTAAAATGGCTCCCTTCAAACCAAGGGGGAGGACAGGTTGTGCCACACACACAAGCAGGTTGAGAGGGCATGTGTCTTGCGGTGCAATGTTGGCAACGCCCGCGTTGCCAAGTACCCCGAGCCCCGAGTCGAGCGGAGGGACTAGGGTTATGAGACAGACAAGACAGACAACACACAACACACTGAGACTTGTTCCTGTGAAGTGAAGCCTTTATTCAAAGTCAAACTCTCTTATATAGTTTGCTTGGCCCCTCCCAGGATCTTCCCAATGGTTAAGCAACACCTAAGCTCCCCCAAGGACATGCAAAAAGGGGAAGCAGGAAGGAGGGAAATTGCAGTCAGGACGTGCAAGAATGGGAGGCAGGAAGGAGGGAAATTGCAGTCAAGCCACGGGCTAAATGTATCAGGCCATGATTGCCCTTCCTGTTACACCTTGGAGAAACAAGCTGTGCTGTGGAGTTAACCCTTGGGAGACCCGGCCGTGCATGTCCCCCTTTTTTTGTTTTTAATGGACACCTGTCTTAGGTTGTCCAGCAGTCAGTTGATGCCTTACCCGTCATGGGGAGCCCCACCCGGGGCATGTGGGATCCCTGTCTTAGGTTGGTCATCAGCTCTGCCAGATCTTACCCGTCTCTGGCTGCCCGTTACACATCATGCTCAACCAGAATTGAGCTCTAGGATTTTCCACAGCTAAAGTCATCACAGTTTGTCAAATGATGACCTGCTCCGGGGCTTGTTGCCTGCATAGGTGGCAAAGAGGAGTAAACAGTACTGCAATCATGGCTGTAACATCAGCCCCATGGCTAAGACTCCGCTCCATTCCTTTAACATCCCTGCTCTCAGTTAATGCCATTTCATGGGGGTAACACATATATGATGTTAAATTGAGGGAGTAGCTGGAGATCTGCATTTCTCATGGGCAGGATGCCAGGAAGTTGCACCACTGCTGTCAGGGTGTCTTCCTCCCAATGCCTTCATTTTGCAAGAACATCATTCGGAGTGGGATCATGCTGAGTTGGAGCCAAGGAGATTTGTCGTGTAAGTCTCTCGGGAACCCATCTCGGTGATTCTTCATCCTGAGGAAAAACACAAACAGAGCCTCGCCCCCATGTTAGTACTGGATCTGGTCCCCGCCATTTATTTGTGGCCAGATCTTTCCATTTTACTTGGCCTTTATTCTCATTAGCAGAGCGTAGCCAATGGCGCTCTGCAGGAACTACATCATTGGTGACAGTTAAAAAATTTAACACATAGATGGCGGATGCCAGTAGGGAATGGGGAGAGCTGCAATGTTCGGCCACATCCCCTTTCTTTATTTTTTCTAGATA
Source organism: Ochotona curzoniae (assembly GCF_017591425.1). NCBI lineage: Eukaryota > Metazoa > Chordata > Mammalia > Lagomorpha > Ochotonidae > Ochotona > Ochotona curzoniae. Next base: position 2,582 of record NW_024465371.1, read on the forward strand.
AACTTTAAGGGTGCGATTGGCACGTTCAACAATGGCTTGACCCTGAGGATTGTAAGGGATGCCTGTTTTGTGAGTTATATTAAAATCTTTGCAGAATTTTTCAAAGCCTTGGCTAACATAAGCCGGTCCATTATCAGTCTTAATTTGTTTGGGGATCCCCATATAGGCAAAGGCCTGTAAGCAATGGGATTTAACGTCTTTTAATTTCTCTCCTGAATGAGCAGAGGCATATATTATATGGGAATAGGTGTCAACAGAAACATGCACATATTGAAGTTTTCCAAAGGAAGGGACATGGGTAACGTCCATTTGCCACACATGATTGGGCAATAACCCTCTGGGATTAACCCCTAGGGATGGGACAGAGCAATATTGAGCACAGACTTCACAATTGGTGACAATCTGGGTGGCTTGTTCTCTAGTCACCTTAGCATGTAGTCTTAGAGAAGCTGCATTGAGATGGAACCTTTTATGAAGGTGCACTGCCTGTTCATAAGGGTCCATAGTCAGAGATATGTGCAACACCTGAGTCAGTGCATCTGCCCGCGCATTACCCTCACTCAGGGGGCCAGGCAAGGAGGTGTGCGCTCTTATATGCCCAATAAATAAGGGATGAGTGCGCTGCCAAATCTGCTGCTGTAATTGTAAAAGAAGAAAATAAACTGAGGAGGTCGGGGCTATATAGGCTGTGGTTTCTAAAGGTAAAATAACATGAGCTACATAGCAGCTGTCTGTGTATACATTCAGGGGCTCATTATGGTAAATTTGAATGGCAAAAAGCATAGCAGCTATTTCAGCGGCTTGAGCTGATTTGTGGGAGATGGAAACAGCCCGTTCTTCATGTCCAGAAACTATAGCAGCCTTGCCTTTAGCTGACCCATCAGTAAAAACTACACGGGCTCCTAATATGGGTTGTTGTCTAATTATTTTGGGAAAAACAACCGGATGTCTTTTGAAAAACTGTACTAAGGGATGGGAAGGATAATGATTAATTAACTGAGAAGAAACCGTGGCACAAAAGACAGACCAATCATCAATATTATTTTGTAGCCATGTCACCTGTTGGGAATCATAGGGAATGGAGATGAAATCAGGATATTTCCCAAAAATCTGCAGGCTGATCTTGCATGCCTTATACAACAAAGATATAACAGCAGTGGGATAGGATTGCACAATTTGTCTAGTGGATGCTGGGGAGTGGACCCAATATATAGGTCCAGTTTGCCAAAACACTGCTGTAGGCGCGTGATTGGAAGGAAAAACCAACAACCGCATTGGCGCCTTATAATCCACATAACTAACATGAGCATTCTGAATGGCATGCTGGACTAGCTGCAGACATTCCCTGCCTTCTTTGGACAGTTGTCGGGGTGAGGAAGGATCTGGATCACCTTTAAGAATATCAAAAAGGGGCTTGAGTTGCCCAGTAGAAATGTGCAAAATTGGCCGGATCCAATTGATATCACCTAACAAACTCTGCAAATCATTCAAGGTTTTCACATCACTTAATCTGATGGTCAAATTCTGAGGGGTGACACCAGTTGGCAAAAGCTGATGGCCTAAATACTGATAAGGAAAATCTGTCTGAATTTTATCCGGGGCAACAACCAATCCGGCTGTGGCTAAGGCCTGATAAATACATTGTGCTGCTAACCATAGGATGGAACGAGTTTCAGCCGCGATCAAAAGATCATCCATATAATGAATCAAATAGATATTTGGAAATTGTGATCTAATTCCTTTTAAGGCCTTATCCACATAGATCTGACAAATAGTAGAACTGTTCATCATCCCCTGAGGGAGGACAACCCAATGGAAACGTTGGGAAGGGGCTTTTAGATTGATGGACGGTAAGGTAAAGGCAAAACGCGGAGCATCTTCCAGGTGCAAGGGAATGGAGAAAAAGCAGTCTTTTAAATCTAACACAAGCATATGCCAATCTTTTGGTATTCCCACAGGAGATGGCAAACCAGGTTGCGTGGCCCCCATAGGGGCCATGACAGCATTTACTGCACGTAAATCTTGCAAAAGCCTCCAGTTGCCATTTTTCTTTTTAATAACGAAAATTGGGGTGTTCCAAGGAGAGGTGGATGGAACAATATGTCCAGCCTCAAGCTGCTCCTTTACCAATTCAATTGCAGCCTCTAATTTTTTGCTTGAAAGGGGCCATTGTTCAACCCAAACAGGTTCATCTGTTTTCCATGTTAATTTAATGGGCTCCTCTAACTGACGAGGCTGCTCTACAATGGCCCCTGCAAAAAATGTCCTAAGCCTGTTCTATCCCCTGGGCTACGAACTTCAATCTTTTTATCACAGACTGGTTGGGGGTCACCTTGAAGATGTCTGCCCAAGCCCTTTCCAGGAAAGTATCCTTGTCTATTAAGCATATTTGGCACAGGCTGAGAGGTCAACACAACATTCATGGCACTCAGCAAATCTCGTCCCCACAGGTTAATAGGAATATGTGGTAAAACATATGGCTGGAAAATTCCTGAATGACCCTCTTGATCCTTCCACCTTAACAACCTAGCACTTTTCTGTGGTTGAGAAGTTCCTATCCCTTGGAGAACGGTTGGGGTGGCCTCTAACGGCCAGGAGCTTGGCCACATTGCCTGGGATATAACTGTAGTATCTGCCCCAGTATCAAGTAATCCTGTGAATTTTCTCCCTTCTATCTCTAACTGCAAGGTAGGTCGGGTTTGCATGTCGGAGACCCAACATGCCAAGGGGCCGGAATCACCAAAGCCTCCTTGTCTATCTCTTTTATGAATAGGGTTGTCTGTTGGAACCTTAGGGATCAAGATCAGCTGGGCAAATCTCGCTCCTGGTGGAATGATGATAGTGCCTTTGGCTGATTCTACCATGACTTCTATTTCTGCGGGGGTATCCTCATCTATCACTCCTGGGAGTACTCTGATTCCATGCATGGTAGCACTGCTTCTTCCTAGGATCAGGCCCAAGGTATTCTTAGGCAAGGGGCCCCTGACTCCTGTCTTTATCCGCTGGGGCCCCAGGAGTGGGGTCAATACCTCTCCGGAGGCGGCACAGAGGTCCAGTCCTGCGCTACCTGGTGTTGCTCTGAGGAGAGTTGAGATGTCTGCATTCCTTGCCGTGGGAGCGGGACTCTGAAAGTTGGTACTGTTCCAGAAGCTACAGGTGTCTGCTGGGCTCCGTACACCTGAGGTTGGGGGGCCCGGAGCGGGCCCCTGACCCCGTTTCCCGATAAGGGATTGCCTTGGGCATCATACCTGGACCTACAATTACTGTCCCAATGATAGCCTTTATGGCATCTCCGACAGAGATCTGGGGCCGGCAAGGATTGTGGGGGTCGCCTTCCTTGTTGGGGGACATTAGGACACTGTTTTTTAAAATGTCCGGACTGTCCACATGCAAAACAGGCTTTAGGATATGCCCTAGGTTGAGGCTGAGGGCGTTGAACAGCAGCTGCTATCACTTGTCCAAGGGCATGGGTGGAATCAATATGTCTGCAAATTTTAAGGTAATCATGCAGAGACTTATCTCTATGGGACCGAAGAGCATCCTGGCAATATTTATTAGCATTCTCAAAAGCTATATGTTTAATTACTGGCATAGCTGGTTCTAGGTTACCAAAGATCTTAGTAGCAACCTGCATAATACGGTCCACAAATTCTTGAAAAGGTTCTGCAGGGCCTTGCAAGACCTTAGAAAGCTGGTCTCCTGTATTAGCATTAGGTAAAGCCTTCCAGGCTCCAAGGGCTGCATTTGTTATCTGTGCATAAACTCCTAGATCATAATTAACCTGTTGTTGGATGCCCTCAAAAGGTCCAGTGCCAGTAAGCATTTCAAAGCTTCGATCTGCATGTCCCACAGCTGCGTTCTGCTCAGCAAAATTTCTGCACCTATCCTGAAAGTCCGCTTTCCATAGGAGAAAGTCACCACCATCCAGAGCGGAACGACACAATTGCATCCAATCACTAGGAGTAAGATTCAAACTTGAAAAGGATTCTACCAGTGCCAGAGTAAAGGGTGCCTGGGCACCATAATCTTTAACAGCCTGCTTTATATTTTTGAGGTCTTTAAATTGAAGGGGCTGATGCTCCCGGCGAGGGGGACCCCCTCGAACTGGGACCTCTATGACTGGGAAACATCGAACCCCGCCTACTGGCTGATCAGTGGGGCTATCACTCCAGGGCCGCATGGGATACTTATTGGGTGAATGGCCCACAGCTTCCTCCTCAGGAGGAGCGGTAGGGGTCACAAAATTAGGGGCATATGGTGGTTGCCATGAATTGGACAACTTGCCAGAGAAATGTTTATCTATTCCCGCCTTCTTTAATTTTCTTTTAATTTCCCTAATTTCTTGCTTTAAGAAAATCTTCTCCTCATCTCTTTTGTTCTCACTCACTACTGAAGAAGAGGCCTCATTCTCTTCTGAAGAAGAGGCTTCGTTCTCCAAAGAGCCAGCTTCACTCTCCTCTAAAGAAGAGGTCTCATTCAGGGTGGCCTCACTCGAGGTGGCCTCACTTGAGGACTCAGTTGAGGCTTCCACAGACAGCAAAACCTCCCTTTCCTGGATTTCTTCAAAAGTATTCTGCACTTCTTTTAACTGTTTTTTAACTTCCACCTTATCACTAAATAAAGAATCACGGACTAAGCGCCACAAAGAAAAGTTGGCAATAGGGAAATTCTCTGGGTCCTTTTGCAAGCAGGATTGCAAATTAGCCTTAACCTGTTCCCAATCGGGGACACTCAAGCTCCCTGAAACAATAAACCAAGGACTACTGGATTGAACGGCTTTAACAAAATTTCTAATCATCCTAGTTTTAACTGGCTTCCCCAGTTGATGTAAAAGTTCTTCAAGCTCAGCAGCCAATTTATCCTTGGAGAAGGCAGAACCCATCTTTTTTGCAAGGTAAATGAAACACCAAGATCCAACAATACTTCAAAACAAAGGTAAAACCTTACTGTATTTCACAACAAATCTTAAACCAAACTGTGTTTCAAAACAAGACTAAAACCTACTATATTTCACAATAAATCTTAAACCAAACTGTATTTCAAAAGAAAACTCCCTCTCCTACCAGTTTAGGAAAGTCTTACAATACGTCCCACTTACCTGCTGGCCAGCTTCCCGGGACGACCCTTCGTCGTGTATCCTCTCTTTCTCGATCTCGGTGGAACCTCCAGATGTTGGCAACGCCCGCGTTGCCAAGTACCCCGAGCCCCGAGTCGAGCGGAGGGACTAGGGTTATGAGACAGACAAGACAGACAACACACAACACACTGAGACTTGTTCCTGTGAAGTGAAGCCTTTATTCAAAGTCAAACTCTCTTATATAGTTTGCTTGGCCCCTCCCAGGATCTTCCCAATGGTTAAGCAACACCTAAGCTCCCCCAAGGACATGCAAAAAGGGGAAGCAGGAAGGAGGGAAATTGCAGTCAGGACGTGCAAGAATGGGAGGCAGGAAGGAGGAAAATTGCAGTCAAGCCACGGGCTAAATGTATCAGGCCATGATTGCCCTTCCTGTTACACCTTGGAGAAACAAGCTGTGCTGTTGAGTTAACCCTTGGGAGACCCGGCCGTGCAGTGCAATATGTCTGCCACATTTCAATCCCAAGGAAAGTCACAGAGGCAGCAAGCCAGGGAGCTTGCCATCCAGTACAGTGCCCGATTGTGAGGAGGAGCATCACTAATTCCTTGTTTTGAGCCTTTTATCACAAGGCTTCTGTTGTAGGAGCTGGGCTCGACACAGAAGAACTCAAATATCCCTGCTTCCTCTTTTCTCTCTGCTTCCAATACAAGAGGTGTTTTGAAATACTTATTCTGGAACTTGTATTTGAGGGCAGGCTTAATCCATCTTGACAATGGTCTTAGTCCAAAACCTGTAGAGAATAGCTCATCCCAGGCTTGGAATAGGAAATCTCATGTGGACTTGATCTACATTTCTTTCCCAAATCAGGTGCGGAATCACTGGAACACACACAACATGCACGTCACAGAATTTATTGTATTAGGTTGGGTTAACACAATTGTTCCCAAATTGCACTTGAGGTCTGTATCCTCCTTCAGTGATGTGGCAGACAAGCTTGCATATTCCATACCAGGATTTTCAGGGTTTTACACATCTCCAACATATTCCATTCTAAATGAAAAGCTCTCTGAAACACATAAATTCATAAGGACACATGTCCGCTCAGAACAACACTAAATGTGTGATAAAATGGAAAGGATCTGCATAGAAAGCTATCCAAACCTCACATGTGACCCTTCATTAGTGTTCCCACAAGAGTGCACTAATGAGAGAGATTAAAATCAGTTTCCCCTTATTCCAGAGCAATTGCTAGTGTTCACTGAAAGAATACATGGGCATATATTAAAATACAAGGACATCTATTATTAAAACCTGAACTCCTAATGTGTCTAAGGGCCAAGACACAACCTAAATATTCACGGATATTTCTAGAATCAATGATGACAGAAATTTTTAAAGAATCAAAAATATAACTTGCTGGTATTGAGCTGAAAATGGACTTGAAATATATGGCCAGAAATATGTCTACTAAAGTGAAGCGACACTTCAAGCTTGTTTAGTATCTGCGAGGGTGGCCACAAAGTATGCCTACATGTATGTATACACACACAATGGTGAGCCATTTTGTATCATACTTCTCCCCGACATCAGCTTCACTCTGATACCCAGGCTGACCAGAATGTAGTGAATCCTGTTGGTCTCCACTAAGCCTCAGGTATATCTTTTAGAAAATAAGGGACCATGTCCCTAAACACAAGCTCTTACCCAAGGTCACGACCTGCTCATCACTTTTCTGCATTCCATCTTCAGCTGCCTGAGTCCCAAGGTAATATGGCAGAAGTTTGACACAAATTTCCTTGTAGATTATCTGTTAGGCAAAAGGAGAAATTAGCTCATTGTTGAGTTGCTCCAGAACTTCCAACATGCACTTAGAATTTTCCCAGTGAGCACCCTCCTCAGCAATCCTGCTGGAGTCTACACAGTTTGGTGCACAAACCAGTTGAACATGCTGACACTGTTGTTACAAGCCATGCACCTTGGAACTTCACCCATATAATCCTGAAGCCACTTAATTGGAGAGGAACAATATGCTCTATACACTAGGGGATTAGAATGAAGAAGAGCTGGATCACATCGCCAGTTACCTGTCACCCATGTCCAATATCTAGTCTCTAAGAAACATCTCACCATTGATGTTAGCTTGTTATTCCTTAACAATCACTGCGTTAGAGAAGGAGAGATTGCTGCAGAACAACCTGACCTTGAAGCTATTCTTGGGATGCTTGAGTTTGGAATCCTGTTAGGATAAGATGAAGCATGCTGATTTTTCACCAATGAGTCTCCTTTCAACTGTTCAAAACTACTTCTATAACTCACAGTGCCTTTTGCATAGGACTAGCCTGAAACTAGCCAAGGAACTGATCTGTACGTTCGTCATGTAGCTAAGGATGTCTTCATCCTTATCACAGATGATGGGTGACATTTGGGAATGGTTCACCAGCTATCTATCAAGGAACTTTCACAAGAAAAACTCAGTGTGTGTGTGTGTGTGTGTGTACAAGAGAGCCAAAAGCAAGGCGGAATATAGAAAAAACAGGCAGTGCAAATGAGAATCCATTTTTGTTGGATGCTGCTTAGTATATTGTTACATAAATTTTTCATCTTCCAATACTTGTCTGGATATTTCTTTTTCACAGCTCATAGAAAATAAATGAAGAGCAAGCATCACATTCTCAGAGCTGTTTGACCATGCAACAGAATCATAATTATTGAACTCGATTCCCATCATGTGGAACAATAATTCAGACCTACACAACGCACAGCTGGGTTATTAATATTACTGGATCACAATGTCCTAATACATCCTCAAATAAGAGCACCTGGAACATGTTAATCTTTAAGTGGAGGAGAGAAGGAGGGCCTCTGTCCTCAGTATAGTGAGAGCCCTGATCCTTGTGAGTTAAAGATGAACTGCCACCGAGCAAATCATACCTCTGTGTGCCACAAGTTCTTACTGGCAAACTAGCAGCAATGGAAAAGACAAAAACCTCACTTCTCCAACAAGATAACAGAGTGAAGCCCAGGTCTTTGGCAGCTCAGTTATTAGGAAATAATTTCTCCTGGCTTGTAGTTTCATTGTAATTCTCTTTAGAGTCACATCAGCAGAGGAGGGCCATAGCCTTGTGCCACAATTGGGAGTCCTTGAGCCACTAAGAAGACCACATTTGTCTAGGTAGAACAGGGACCCATGAGAATGGTTTGACACAGCGTTGGGGCTGTCCCTTGTATGAAGTGGGCACCTTCCTCAGCGAGGTCCAACTATGGGGGACAGATACATACCAGAACCTGTTTTGCATCTTGGATTTGTGGAGTAGCATGCAGTTGCCAAAGGGGCATGTTGGGGTGTCTGTCTGAGTCTTTGTCAGGGGGTGAGTGGGTAGAACACTGTAGCAGTTTGATGCCCATAGGATTGAAAGCCAAATGCCATAGGTGATGTGGAGCTCCAGATGAAAAGAAGTTCGCAGACATGGGGGTTGATGAGTTGTACCAAAGGGAGGGTGACAGCACAGCAACTTTGGTGCCACTTGAGCTCAGCGCTCACTCTTACTTCACATACCTAAACCCATGTGGCCATTCAGGTACAGGGAGCAACCCGATTGGCTACCCATCTGTGACTCAAAAGCCTATGTTGCCATACCAGCAGTCTACTCAGCAGGCGCTGGGTTATAACCATCGCAAAATGCTACGGCCTCATTGTTCTAGAAAAGCCATGGTGACAGACAGGCCCCATTTAGCCTGAGGCAAAAGAAATCAGGAAGTTCAAGCTCTGCTTTCCGTGGTCTTTCCCAGTGCCCATCCGCTGACCTTCATCAACACACACACACACACACACACACACACACACACACACACACACACACACACACACACACACACAGAGCAACAGGCCATACCAGGGACTATGTTCAAACTTGGTGGAAGACAGCTGTCTGTGAGTTTATTAGGCTTGTGTTTTTTAATGAGTGGGAGTGTGCCAATATGCTTAAAATGGTGTGAAGCCCAGGACTTTTGCAATTCTTTTATTAGGGAAGCATTTCTCCCGGGTTGCGGTTTCACCTTTATTTTGTTTAGAATTACTTCGGCAGTAGATGGCCATAGCACTGAGCCACAATGGGGAGTCCTTGAGCCACTCTGGGGACCACATTTGTTTAGGTAGAACAGGGAACCAAGAGAATGGTTTGACACCGTGTTGGAGCTGTACTTTGTATGAAGTGGGCACCATTCTCAGCGATGTCCAACTATGGGGGACAGATACATGGTGGCAACTGTCATGCATCTCAGACTCCTGGAGTAGCACGCAGTTGCCATAGCAGCATTTTGGTGTGCCTGTGTGACTGTCTTTTGTGTGGCTGGGTAATTGTAGCAGTTTGACACCCATAGGATTGTAAGCCAGCTGCCACAGTTGGTGTGGAACTCCAGATGACAAGAATCTCACAGGCATGGGGTGATGAATTGGGCCCACATACAGGTGACATCACAGCCACTTTGTTGGACTGTGATTTCAGCCCTCACTCTTGTTTCACTCACCTAAGCACAGGCGGCAGTCCAGGTACAGGGAGTATCCCAATTGGCTGTCCCTCCATGAACTCACAGGGCTCTGTGGCCATACCACCTGTCCACTCAGCAGCCTCCTGATCATAACTGGCATGGAATGTTATGGCCTCAGCATTTTAGGAAAGCCATGGCCACAGACAGGTAGCTTTATGCCCAGTGCAGAAAGCCGGCAGGTGGCTCAAACTCTGCTTTCTGTGGTCTTTCCCCCATGCCCTTCTCTTCACGCCCCTCCATACACACACTTATCCCCACAGACTGTACCAGGGAGGATGACCAGCCTCCGTGGATATCAGCTTTCCATGAGTGTATGGGCTTGGGTGTCTACTGAGTGGGAGTGTGCCAATATGCTGAAAATGGAGTGAAGCCCAGGGCTTTTGCAACACTGTTACTAGGAAAGTGTTTCTTCATGGTTGTGGTTTCATTGTCATTCTCTTTAGAGTCACATCAGCAGAGGATGGCCATAGCCCTGTGATACAATGCAGAGTCTTTGGGCCTCTGTGGAGACCACATTCATTCAGGTAGAACAGGGACCCACGAGAATGGTTTGACACTGTGTTGGGGCTGGCCCTTGTATGAAGTGGTCCCCTTGCTCAGCGATGTCCAACTATTCGGGACAGATACATGGCAGAAGCTGTCGTGCATCTTGGATTTGTGATGCAGCAAATGCTGGAGTCCAGACTATAACCTCTCAGACGTCAGGGTGGGAGCCAGTCATCCCCCAGAGAATGACAAAGAGGCTCGCTGGTAATGCAAACAGCAAGCAGAGTTTATGGCACTAGCATACTGTTGCCAAGATACACTTGGGGTACACAGGCCAGCCAAGCCTGGTGGTAGGACCCCAAACAGCCCAAGACAGAAGCTTATATAGGCCCTTTTGGGCTGGGAAATTCACGAAAACAACAATCTTAGACATGTTCATTTTTATGGCCTTCCGGGCACAGGCAGCCTGTTCCATTCCCATACCCACTATCATCCCATTCTCACACCCTTATCTTCCTCCTGTCCCTCAGACCAAAGAAGAACTGTGTCCTTGCCCACCTGCACCTGGGTCCACAAAGTTGCAAGGCAGCAAAGAACAATTTATCACTAAAGCACAATCCTCCCAAAGTCCTGGCGCCTCCTGGCCTAGCAAAGAAGCAGTTTCTTCAGCACAAGGGAATCTGAAACTGCCCAATGCAAGCATTCTGTTTTAGCATTCTAATATACTATCATAGTATTTACCTATACTGCAACACTCCCCCCTTCTCTGTTTATTCTTAGGAATGTTCCTCAATGGCTGGTACTGCTTTTGGAAGACCAGCAACTGAACAAGTTTGAAAGATAAATGGGGGGCTTGTTGGGAGAGGGTTTGGAGCGTAACGGAATTAGCGGATATAACGGTTTTTAATGGAATATCGGAATATAGTGCCTCGGAGACTCTCTCTCAAACGTTGGGTGATTTCTTCCGTGAGACAGGAGGACACCCGATAATTGGTGCTGTGACTCGGATAGAAGATAACTGGCCCTGTGAATCAGATAGAAGTCAACTGGTGAATGCCAGGAAGGTAAGCTGAGCAGATTGCTCAGGGATCTGCTTTCAGCGGGAATTAGTTTACAACTGAGATTTTTGCTCAGGAAGCCGCTGATAGCAGCGGGGATGTGCATGTCAAATTGATGGGGTAGTGATGTGTCAAGTTCTTGGGTAGTGACGTGTCAAGTTTGCGGATTTAGCTACAAGTCAATTTCGTTGTTTAGTGACAATTAAAGCTCTGGTCTAGTGACCATTCAGGCTCCGGTCTAGTGGCCATTCAGATTCATTCAGGTTCACTCATGTTTGTCTTTACTGCCAACTCATAATTGTGTTTACCGGCCATTCACTATCGCGTTTACTGTGCATTCACAATTGCGGTTTGCCGCCATTCAGGGTCGCGGTCTAGTGCCCATTAAGGTTCAAGGTCTAGGGCCCATTCACAATGGCGCTTAACGATTGCTCAATTTCACGGTTTAAGGATCAATTTTGTAATTTAATGATCAGTAAAGTTTGCAGGTTAGCGACGATCAGAGGCGTTAGAAATATGGCAATTTAACTTCTTCAGTGCATATGCAGCCTTTATTGCAGAAACTGCTGACAGTGATGTTGTTTTTGCAAACTATGCAGAGGATCACTCCAGAATTTCTGGAAGAGGATCCTTTGATCCTGCCACAATGGGAGCACTTAGGCATTATGGCAGAGCAGCAGGAGCCCCTGCCTCCAGGAACAGTCCGGTTCTGGGAATTGATTAAGTCTTGCCTGACAGGGCCCAGCGTGGTGGTGGCGCAAGTGGTTCAGGTCCTCGCCTTGCACACCCGGCATCCATGTGGCCGCCGGTTCTAATCCTGGCAGCCCTGCTTCCCTTCCAGCTCCCTTCCTGTGGCCCAGGAAAGCAGCAAAGGATGGCCCAAAGCTTTGGGACCCTGCACCCGCGTGGGAGACCCGGAAGAGTCTCCTGGCATTGGATCAGCATAGCATTGGCCGTTGCACTCACATGGGGAGTGAATCATCAGATGGAAGATCTTCCTCTCTGTCTCTCCTCTCTGTATATCTGCCTTTCCAATAATAATAATAAAAAAAAAACTTACCAAAAAAAAAAATAAGTCTTGCCTGACAGATGGCAGTGATAAATTCAGAGGACTTATACAGAAAGTCTTATGGAGACGCAAAAAAAAAAAAAAAAATCAGAAAGAATGGTTAAAAGACCATTAATGATTTCTAGCATATATTGGGGCATATTAATTAGATCCAAAAATATTTCTGTGTTATTAGACAATGCCAAAATTGTGTCTCCTTTTTTAACTGAGCCTTTCTTTGGGGTTAATCCCCATGGTCTTATGCCTAATCATATATGGCAGATGGATGTTACCCATGTTCCCAGTTTTGGTCACCTTTCTTTGGTTCATGTCTCTATTGATACCTGCTCTGGGGTCCTTTATGCCTCAGCTCATACAGGGGAAAAGGTTCAAGATGTTATATCTCATTGCCTTCAGGCTTTTGCAGCCTGGGACATCCCTGTGTTATAAGACTGATAATGGACTGCCTATACAGCCAAAGCATTTGATAATTTTGTTCTGAATTTGCAAGTAAACACTGCACTGGCATCCCATATAATCACTAGGGCCACACTGTGGTAGAGCGTGCCTATGGAACTCTCAAAGCATTATTAATAAAACAAAAAGGGAGAGTAGGAGCCACCCTATATCTCAATAGTCCTAAACATCAATTGGCTTCAATTACTTATAATTTTAATCTTTGATTTTGGATTTGGATGGCCATTCTGCTGCCGAACGCCATGCTGTTGGTACAGGCCCCTGCAAAGATTGGATGATGTGGAAGGATGTTTTAACATAACAATGGATGGGCCCACATCCTGTCTTAGGACAGACATGAGGAGCAGTTTGTGCTTTTCCGCAGGATACTGACGGACCTGTGTAGATGCCAGAATGTTTAATGCAAGTGATAAGAAAGCCAGAGCAAGATGAACCTGTGGACTTGGTGGATGCTGACCAGCCTGATGTTCATTCAGATGCCGAGAGGTGACAACCAGAATCTCCAGCTACAAATGCACCATAAAAGGTGTGCAGCAAATATTGTCTTGCTGTCTAGGACCTTGGAAATGGCCCCCAGAATGGATGGCTGACAAAGTACTAAGACTCCTAGAAGAGTAACACCTGGTCTTGCTGTGACCAATTTATTTACTACCTCTTCAAATTCTGCCGTTGTGGGGTATAACTATACATGTGGTAACCTTGTTCAATCTGTTTCTGCTCAGTCCTGGAATGCCTGGGTACTTTGCACTAGTAGGGCTGGGTGTTCAGATATATCAGCTTTTGCATTTATTGATAAGGTAGTAATAAAAAATTGTGATTATAATAGTAGTAGTTCTACAACTTGGGAAGAAGTTGTTAAAGTTAATTGCAGTCGTGATGTTATCTATAATGCTATTTATGTAAGTATACAAGCTCCATTTATGTTTATTGTTTCCATGAGTGCTAATGTTACTCTTTTGAATTGCTCTGTAGTTAAGTGAGGCCTTTAACCAGTGTTGGAATGGCTCTGTCACTGCAGTGCTGGTACGCATTCCACAACTTATTTCCATCATATGGCGACCTCCTGTGTGCTTAGTCTATCTTGAATGTGTGTCACTATATGTATTGTCACCAATGGTTCCTGAGCATTGAATTTGTCCACAGAGTTATCCGCTGTGCTGTCCCCTAATAGAAGCTGGTCCATATGATTTGATATTTGACTTAGGAACTAAGAGCCCAAATTATAGCCATAAATAGCACCAAAGTAGAGATTGCTACGGTAGAGCAATGGACAAATTGGACAATAAAGGATCTTTCCTTTGCATGCCAATGGCCCTGTATAGTAGGCCTGGGCCTTATCTTATTAATTTTCATTCTTTGGGGTCTGTGGATGCTTCATCCTTGAGCACAGCATCAGCAGCAGTAACATTGGCTGCTAGTGCAAGCTGTGCTTGCCCTTCACAACAGAAATCCCCAGAAATCTGGCTAGGCATGCTGGACCAGTAGCCAGAGATGGGTAAGTATCCGATGTGTCTTCAGCAACCTAAGACATGTGCCACATTCCTAGCCACGTGGTTAGCCCATGACAGGTAAGGGGAGCCTGAACTCAGAACACCTAAGACAGGCATGGTCCCTTTTATATTAAAACAAGAACGGAGAGCTGTTGGGCTCACTGATCACTTCTTGCCCTGTGATTGGCCCTTTGCCCTGATTGGTGTGCCTTTGGTATCTTTAAGCTGATTGGACAGGTTTGACAGATAAGCATGGGCTTTGGCGGGGAGGGTTTGGAGCATAACGGAATTAACAGACATAACGGTTTTTAACGGAAGATCGGAATAAAGCACCTCGGAAACTCTCTCTCAAGTGTTGGGTGATTTCTTTCCACAGGTTGTGAGGATCCCCTATAGTAGAACAGGGTTCGATGATAATTTTTTGACACCATGTTGGGGCTGTCCCTTGTATGAAGTGGTTGTCATGCTCAGCAAGGTTCAGCTATTGTGGACTGATACATAGCAGAAGCTGTCGTTCATCTCAGATTCCTGGAGAAGCAAGCAGATGCCAAATATGGTTGTAGGGGTGCATTTGTGTGGGTGTGGGCAGCTGTAGCAGTTTGATGCCCATAGGATTGTAAGCCAGCTGGCACAGGATATGTGGAGCTCCAGATGACAGAAAGTTGCAGGCTTTGGGGTGGATAGCTGGATGAACAAGCAGGTGACATCACAGCGACTTTGGGTGGCCGTAATCTCAGCTCTCACTCTTGCTTCACTCATCAAAGCCCTTGCAGCTGTCCAGGAACAGGGAACATCCTGATTGTCTGCCCCTCTGTGACCTCACAGGGCTCTGTGTCCATACCAGCCTTCCAATCAGCAGTCATCTGGTCTTAACCAGCCCAGAATGCTAACTCCTCAACATTCTAGAAATGCCATGGTGACAGACAGGCCTGTTGCATAAAGCAGGCAGGTGGCTCAAGCTCTGCTTTCTGTGGTCTTCCCAACAATGCCCTGCTGCTCACATCCAACAATGCCCTGTCACACAAACATCCCCAAGCCCTTCCAGGTAGGATTTCCAGCCTCAGTGAATGTCACCTGTCGATGAGTGTATGCGACGCTGGTGTCTAGTGAGTGGGAGTGTGCCAATATGCTGAAAACAGAGAGAAACCCAGGATTTTTGCAACACTGTAACTAGGAAACCATTTCTCCAGAGTTGTGGTTTCATTGTTGTTCTCTTTAGAGTCACATAGGCAGAGGATTGTCGTATACCTGTGCCACTGTAAGAGTGTGGGTAAAATGTTATTGTTGGGCAGTGTGACATTCCTTTTTGTAGAGAAAACTGCTACTTTGCCAGGCCAGGAGGTTTCTGGACTTTGGGAGGTTTCTACTTTAGTGATTAATCTGTTCTTTGCTGTCCTGCAACTTTTTGAACCTGGATGTACGAGGGCTTTGGCACAATTCTTCTCCAGTACCAGAAACAGGAGGAAGATAAGGATGTGAGAATGGGATGAGCCATGCAGCTAATGGGTATGGGAATAGAACAAGCTGCCTGTGCCTGAAGGCCATAAAAATGAACATGTCTAAGATTGTTATTTTGATGTATTTCCCAGCCCTAAAGGGCCTTTTCAAACTTCTGTCTTTGGCTTGTTTAGGGTCCGACCACCCTGCGTGGCTGGACTGTGTACCCCAAGCGTGGTCTAACCCCGCATATGGGTGCAATATACTCTGTTTGTTGTTTGAATTACTGGTGAGAAAATTTGTGTTCTCTGGGGGATTAACTAGCTTAGACCCTGACATCTGGGCAGCTTTAGCCTGGACTCCAACTTTTGAAGGCCCTGTGAGATTTTTGATGCCCTTTTCGGGCAACAAAAGAGTTTACTGGTATCAGAGTTAAGAATTCCTTGAAGGCTCAGGTTAGACCCCAGGAGGAGACAGAGCTCTGTGGGGGCGAGGGTGAGTGAGGCCCCCAGGTGCTGCAGAGCGTCTTGATCTCCCCCAGGGTAGCTAGGGAGCTCCAGGCACCGTGGCTGGATTTGATCACCACAATAGGAGTTAGGAAGTTCCAATTACTGCAGCAAGACTTGCTGGAGGCATGCTTCAAGGAAGCCAGGGAGGATTCAGGGATTCAGGGGATCAAGAGATGCTCCAGGGATGAGGCTTCAGGGGAGGGAGCAAGGCCCCAGAGAGAGGAGCCAGAAAGCTCAAGCCCAGGCAGGGAAGATTCAGGTTAGCTAGTGAGGCTCCCAGTGACCTTGGAGGGACTTGCGAACCCAGGCAGGAGGACAAGGGCACAATTCTTTGCTCCCAAGAAGAGGAGGAAAATAAGGGTGTGAGAAGGGGATGAGCCATACAGATATGGGTATGGGAACAGAACAAGCTTCCTGTGCCCGGAAGACATTAAAAATAAACATTTCTAAGGTTGCTACTTTTGATGTATTTCCCAGCACAAAAGGGCATATATAAGCTTCTCTCTTGGCCTTTTTGCGGTCCTTCCGCCAGGCTTGGCTGGCCTGTGTACCCAAGTGTAGTCAAACCCAAGCATGTTGGCGCAATAAACTCTGTTTGCTCTTTGTATAACCAGAGAAACTCTTCGTCATTCTCTGAGGGTTGACTAGTTCACGCCCTAACATTAAAGGGACTTTTGCCCAGACTCCACCACCACAACTGAGAGTCATTGAGCCACTATGGAGACCACATTCATTTAGGTAGAACAGGGACCCATGAGAATGGTTTGACAATGCGTTGGGTCTGTCCCTTGTATCAAGTGGGTGCCCTGTTCAGTGATGTCACACTATGGGCTACAGATACATGCCAGAAGCTTTCATGCATCTCAGGTTCCTGAAGTAGCAAGTTGTTTGCAAAGACGGGTGTAGGTATGTGTGTGTGTGGGGGGGGTTGGGCTGATATAGCAGTTTGATGCCCATAGAATTGTAAGCCAGCTGAAACAAGAGATGTGGAGCTCCAGGTGACAGGAAGCTGGCAGGCAATGAGGTGGATGAGTTGGGCCAATAGGCAGGTGACAGCACAGCAAATTTGTTGTTCAGTGACCTCAACACTGAATCTTGCTTCACTCACATATGCCCATGCGGCTGTCCACGTACAGGGCGCATCCCGATTAGCTGCCACTATGTGACCTCACAGTGCTCTGTCCATACCAGCCATCCACTCAGTAGCTGTGTGGTCATAACTGGCCTGGAATGTTATGGCCTCTGAATTCTGGAAAAACATGGTGACAGACAGGCTACTTTGGCCTGTTGCCGAAAGCGGGCAGGTGGATCAAGCTCTGCTTTTTGTGGTCTTCCCACCAATGTGCCTCCGCCCCCCACCCTGACACACACACACACACACACACATCCCCACAGGACCTAACAGGGAGGATGTCCAGCCTCCGTGGAAGCCAGCTGTCCATGAGTGTTTGGAGTTTTGGTGTCCACTGAGTGGGAGTGTGCCAATATTTTGAAAATGGAGAGAAGCCCAGTGTTGAAGAAACAAAGTTCAACGAAGACTCCCCACAGAAAGTGATGTGCGGTAAAATGGATCAGAACCATTTAGGACATGATCTTTCATGTCTCTTATGCAGAATTTTTTAGTGAAATGTGGAGCAAAGGTAACTAGGCACAAATTGCATTCTTATTTACAGATTATTAGTAAATATTATTGTTGGTCTATATATGAATGGACACTAGAAACTGGATCTAAGAATTTTATTTATAAAAATGTTGAAAAGGCCAGAATAGAAGATATTCAAGTTAGTTTTTGGATTATATCAGCTTTAACTAGAGGTGTTATAATTTTAGAAGTGGAATCTGCAAGAAACTCCTCTAAGAGGAGATATACCAACATGTAGCTAAAAAAGAAGTGTTTCATAATACGGACATGGAAGAAAGAGAAAAGGAATCCTTATGGGACTCACTTAACAGGGAAGGCTACTATAAAATGACTAAAAAGAAATGCCTCCTAGTACAGATGAGGAGGATAACAAAGAGCATCTTGTGAGAGACTTCCCTAACGGGAGAAGCCACCGTAATGTGCCTAGGAAAGAAATGGCGTGTACCACAGATGAAGAAGATGAAAAAGAATGTGTGAAAGACCCTCCTGTGAGGACATGCCACTGTAATGTAGATAAAAGAGAAAGGCCTTATGCTGCAGATGTGGAAATTAGGTAAAGAAAACTCAGGAGAGATTGTCGTAATGGAAGATGTTATTATAATGTGACTGAAAATGAAATGAGATCTAAGAAAAAGAAGAAAATTTTTAGTGTTAAACCACAGGATTTCTCTAGTGAGAAAAATGAGGATGGGATAAAAAAACAGTTAAACATCAACCCATGCCATCTCACTCTTTAATCTGATCAGACATTTCCAAATGTCTGGTATTCCCCAGAGATCTCATGAATTCTGATTGCTTTTTCTAATCATACTTAGTCAAGAAAACAATCAACCTACCTATGAAAGCCTAGATGTTAATGCCATCACAGCTCTTAAAAAGGCGTGTGTGTCCTACAGACCTACTTCTTCTTATATGTGGGAATATTTAAATGCCTGGAGCCAGGAAGCAAACTCAATTCATTATGATTTTTAAGAAATAGCAGGGCAGCTACTTACGCAGGAGAGCATGGGCTAGGATGGTGGCACACCAGACTAGGCAGAGCTACCACACCTGTGTGCCTCATGTGGACTAGATCAGGAAAAAGCCAGGCTGGGCGGATTATTCCTACTGGTGTAAACAAAATTAAAGTGGGAGAGGGTTGTTTGGGCTTACACGCAGCATCAGCTGGAATCTGGGAGTAGGAGAGGCCTGGGAGGGAAATTTTGGGCTTATCCCTCTTGGGTTACCACTTCCACAGGAGGACATAAAACTAAAATAGTGGCTGGGGTGGAATAGGGTGTGGTACAGACTAGATTACTGCTACGCTTACTGGAAAACCAGGGTAGGGGGTGGGCCTGGTGGGGGTTATTGTGGGTAGCTCCAACTAGGCTGCAGCTCCCACTGGTTTATGTGAGGGCCAAGTATGTGCTGGGCAGAACCAGGCTGGACTGCAACACCCATTGGTTTCAGTGGAAGTCGGGAGTGAAAACAGAACCAACCCAGCAATTGCAACCACCAGCTGATTGGAGTGATGGACAGTGCCAGGCCGTGTCTTGTTAGCACATACAAGCAGTTTTTTTGGAGATCTTCCTAATCTAAATGCTGGACTCAGAACCCTAATGAAGAAAAGAGAGAAGACAGAACAGGTCAACCAACCATCTAAGCTATGATGGACTATGTCAATCAGTGGATTTTTCAAAGCCCTCATAGTGCTTGGAGTGGCAAGATTGACAGCGAATCATAACTGTTGCAACATCAAAACCACTTGAGCAAGAACCTCAGAGCATGCCCTACATCTGGGACCTGGGGAGGGTGGGAAATTGGGTGGGCCTTCACACTTAAATACCCACCTTTAAACATGAAGGTAACAATATGGAAAACATACTAGTATTATCCACTTTCCTGTAGCCCTTGAAACTTCTTCCCCTAATTAACTATGTAATGAATGTCAAAATAAAATTTTATAAAAATTAAAAGAAATAGCAAAAAATAGGTCTTTCTCCCTCTCAATATTTACAGTGAAAAATGTGGAGATGCAATATGGCTAAGGAAAAATTGTGATCCTTAGGAGCATCAAGACAGCAACTCCCTGGAGGGGGGAAATTGACTTATGATATGTTAGTCGGAGATGGACAGTGGGTTACTACAGAGCAACAGATACTGCTACTCAAGCTGCACTCATTCATATATGAGACATAGCCTTGTGGCATGGGAGAAAATTGAAAGTGGGTCTGAATTTGCAGGCAGTTATGCAAAAGTCATTCAATGAACTAGAGAATCTTATGCTGATTTTGTAAGACGTTTGACAGACTCCATAGAAATAAAACAAGTTAGGAGAGAAGGCACTAGGAAATTGTTGTTAAAGCAACTCACCTTTGATAATGTGAACCAGAACTACCAGGCTGTTATTCATCCTATAAGAGAAAGATAGGATCTTTTGGGTTACCTGAAATCCTGTCACAACATAGGCACATTTAAACACCATGCCCACCTAACAGCACTTGAAACTTTTGCCATTCAAAAGCAAATAAATGCTAAATATTTTAACTGTGGCAAGCCAGGACACTTTTTAAAATGTGGCTGGATGGTTCCTACAACTCAAAGATACCATGCTGATACATCTAACAGTCATTCTCCAGGAATATGTCCTAAGTGCCAAAGAGGCCTGCACTGGAAAAAAGAATGGAAATCCAAATTTGATCGTGATGGCAGATGCCTAAGGCCAGAAGACTCCTGGAGAAGCCATCCCCAGGTCCCAAACATTCAGGGGTTTACAAAACAGGAACATTCTATTCAATTTGTGTCTGTGGAGAAGTTTCAAATTTAAAACAGCCACTGTCTAAATACCCAACCTGTAAATCCTAGAGGATGAAATTTCAGTCAATTGTGGTGAATGCAAGATATTCATATAGCACTTTTTCTATACAGCATTGGTTAACCATGTAGGCTAATTTTTAGGTACAAATTTTTATATTAAGTTAATTTTTATGTTCTCTGTCTCATTAGGTTCTCAATGTTTAAAATTAACAAAGTGATGCTCTTGCTTTAAGGAGTATTTGGGTGATGGCACTACATCATTATAAGGTGAAAGTTTGTTGTTGTTTGTGTTAATATACCCAGGTTGTAACTGCATGTCTTTTGAAATATTTTGCAATGCCAAGAAAGCTGGAATACAGGCCTTCAGTTAAATGGCTAGATTTCACAATAATGACTGATTCCAAGGTCTTTTGTTGTGATAAATGTTTAGCTAACTTATTTAATCTGCATATCCATTACAACTTTTGGGAACTTGGAATTCAAAGAAGATACTCGGCTTTTGTAAATCTTGAGGAGATTTTTGGGGACTTTTTTTCGTAATGTGAAATTTAATGTAATTTTGGTATAGAATTGAACTCAAGCACACTGTTAGATTATTGCAAGGCATAAGTTAAATTAATGTGATGTTCATAGTCTACAAAGCTTTTGCATGAATTAATGTAATTCTCGTGGTTTTAGCTATTATCAAATCTCACTGCCTTTAATGTGTCAAGGTTTTGTATTTGTTTTAAAGATATTCGAGTGATGATCTCACATCAATAACCAATTGTAATGTATAATGTGTCATGCTAACATCAAGAACAAATCTTCTTCCAGAAATTTTTAGCTATCTAAAAAAGCATTTAAGCTTTCAAAGGTTTCAAATCTTAGGGCTTTCCTTGGTATTCCTATGAGGCCTCAAGAATGCCAAAAGATCTATCTCCTGTTTTGTGGAGACAGTTGACCAAGCTATTGGATTATATTAAGATTATTGCCAAATGCAAAATGGAGTAAATTTTATTGTGTCAAAATGTTGTATACGTCCATGGAGTTGTGAAAGTTTAAATTTTAGTTTGCTCGCTTTTAATGACTTAGCGCTATCTGGAGTTGTATCTGGTTGTTAACTATGCATTCTTTTAAGATGGCCTATATTACTGGGAAGACTGAAATGTGCATTTTTAGATATTGGAAGGATTTCATAGCAGTGATCAATGTTTTTCTCTGAGTTTCTTGGTTCAAGACTATTGATTTAATATTGTTTCACTTACTGATTTCTTGTGAACACTACTACTAAGCTTGGTTGAGAATAAGAGTTTAAGTCTCCAAAAGTGTGTGAGTGCATGCGCATACATGTGTCTCCTAACATTTTGTCTTCGGTAAAAGTTGTTTAAAATTGTTATCATGTGTTGGTGTTTGTTTATCAACAAGAGCAGGGTGCCTTGGGACTATGGCAACCTGCAGCCACTCCCCAGAGATTTCTGATAGAATTGTAAAAGTATCTACATGATTTTAACCTGTTATTAAATCTGATTTGTTTGTCCCACAATAATACTATGACTTAACACAGATTTCTTTGATATATGTTATTTAAAGGACTAATGCGCTGTTTTCAAAATGTTACATCATCAATACAGTTATATTTAATTTATTGTTAACCTGTACTAATTACTCATTTATAGCAGGCAATAGGCCTTTGGGATTTTTTTTTTTTTTTTTTTTGGAAAGGTGGATATACAGAGAGAAGAGACAGAGAAGATCTTCTGTCCGGTGGATTCACTCCCCAAGTGAGCGCATACCTGATGCTATGCCGATCTGAAGCCAGAAGCCTCTTCTGGGTCTCCCACATGGGTGCAGTGTCCCACAGTCTTGGGCCTTAATCAACTGCTTTCCTGGGCCACAGGCAGGGAGCTGGAAGGGAAGCAGGGATGCTGGGATAGAACCGGGGCCCATATGGGATCCCGGGTGTGCAAGGCGAGGACCTTTAACCACTGTGCCACCACGCAGGGCCCTGGGATAATGTTTTGTATATCTAATATTGAGCAGTTTTTTCTTTATACTGTTAATGAGGTAAACAACATGACAGTTCAACACTAAGGCCTCCCCGAATATCCTTAAGATTGGGACATCCTTAAAAGGAAACACAAACATAAAAAGGTTATGTTTTAAAAGCAGAGGGGGGAATATGCTAACCCTGTGTCTGCATTAATTTTGTCTTATACACCTTAAGTTTTCTTCAGATTTTTTTTCTGGTGAGCACCAACTCTGATTCACTGGAGGCTATTTGCAGGCCCAACACAGATGCCTTTGGTTCGATGGAGGGACCTAGCCACTCACAAGTGGAGAGGTCCTGACCCATTGCTAACTGTGGGAAGAGGACTTGCTTGTGTTTTCCCAGAAAGTGAGCTGCAGCCTGTGTGAATGCCTACTCGTAATGTAAAGCCCTGGACTCCATTCACTGCAGTAAGCTCCTGCATTAAGACAGCTTCATGACCTCATCCCGTAAGATCCATCACCATCAAGGAAACATTGGAGGAGGAGGAGGCCAGACCCCTCCCAACACCAGGTGATGAGGGATTCTAAGAGTTTGGTGTATCAAACACAACTATCGCTGACCTCATGATATATTTGATGATACAACTGAATGATTGACGTACTGGTTCATTAATAATCCATGGGAAAGATTATGCTCTTGTCTCTAGAGTTTTCTTATGGATCCTCCAAACTCTGGGTTTCCCTATGGCCTCTCTGATGCAAACTTCAATGCAATGCTGCCCCTGGAGAAGATGGAGCCTTCTGTGGAACTGCCTCTAAGAACTGAAAAATGAAATTTGTTTAATATTCTTCTTATTCCACTAAAGGTCAGGAGTGCAGAGAAAATCTCTACCTTCTTAGGATATTTGAGGAATACTGTAAGTGTAACTTATTATTCATAAATAACAAATTCTTCACTGCCTTAGATATTGGAATAGCCATATTAATTCGTGGTGGGATCCAAGGATGACTCTGACACCCTCTTAAAGGAAGCTATGTATACAGAGCAGCAGAGAATCTCAGGGAGGAGCAGGAGCATGAGAGGAGCTCTCTATCCTAGTCCCGGAGACCCCTGCAAGCCTGTCATGTGCTTTCACTGCAGATGCAGTGGAAACCTGCCTCATCAAAGACATCAAGAACAATATCCTGACTTCCAAGGAGATCACAAGGAAGGTGAGTGCCCTTGGAGGTTGAGAACTCTGAGGTCAGTCATTTCCTTTTGAATTTCCCACATGGGATTGAAGCAGCACAGTTCCCTCTTCATAGGGTCTGGTGACATCAGAACTTCAGCCAGTAGCCCCGGGTGGCACTCAGAGACAACTGGACTCAGAGGAGGAGCTTTCTCCAGTTCTTCCCTGGCTCCAGCCTTGGCTCCCAGCCCTCTCTTACACCAATCCTCAGGGTTGCTTGTGAGCTCCGAAATTATTTTAGATAGAAAATAATAGGATATAGAGTTAAATTCTTCCTCACTCAATAAGTTGTTGGGTATTGCCCTGCTCACCTGCCTAAATATATTCTTTTCCTCAATTGTTAAATACAAAGTCTGTAAAAACCGTACTTAATCACTACAAACTGCAAAGTTTAAATTGTGGGATAAGAATCTCCCTGAAAAACTTTAAACAATTTAAAACTGTTAATTTTAAGCAAGATGTAACTGTATAGAGACTTTGACTGTATTCAGCTGTTATGTATGATGGATGTTTGCCAGGGACCAGAGAACTGCTGAACAGCAGGAGTGACTCCATTTTGTTATTTCCCCACTTTGTAATGGTCTTGGAATGCTAGATCCAGTTATCTTTCACCCAGTTTCCTTGTAATATTTCACCTGTAATTGTTCACCCAAGATAACGGTTGTCATGGTGGCCTCTGCCCTATCTGGCTCACATCCTGCTGTAAAACTCCCCCCCCCCCCTTTACCTGCTGCTTAAATACTGCCCAAGAAAATAAAGTTTTCGGAGCTTGATCAGACCTCCTGTCTTGCTCCCATTCTTCCTGTCTCCTGTCCCCCCCCAATTGTCAGTTCTCTCCCCGGGGCTCTGTTGAAGACCCCGCGGGCCGGGACACTTGGTGCCCAACATGTGGCCTGGGGTAATGGCCTCCAGACGATCACCCGTCTTCCCACGGCCGCGGACACTTGGACCGCCGTGAGAGTGAATCGTGAGTGAAGGTTCACATAGAGCCGCCGCAAGAGTGCCTAGTGTGTGAAGGTTCGGTTAGAGCTGCCGTGAAAGCGTCTTGTGAGTGAAAGCTCGCATTGTGATTGCCTCAGGAGCACCCGACCTGAAGGCTGATCCGGAGGCAAATTGGTGTGATGAAATGGGACACGAATTAAATAAGCATGACTTATTTTTACAGGGCCTCAAGGAGGCCATCAAGGCATGAAGAATTAAGATTAAGAGAAAAGAAATTTGGGGCATGAAGCCTGGACCTTCTGATCCCCCTCACTGCGCCACTTTGAAAGAGAAGCAATGAATGGCTGGTAAACAGCTTATGCGCAGCATCTTCCAAGAGAAGCACATTGTCAGAGAAGTGGTGGTTCTAGTGAGCCTCAAATAAAAGAAGGTGATCTTAGGTACAGTATTCCTCCTCTTGAACAGGAGTTTACCCTGTGGAAGTGACCCTTGGCACCCCGCAGCTCTGCAGGAACATGGGGAACCTTCCGGCCACGGCATAGCTACAATTGAATCCCCTGAGAGGTTGTAAGGGAAGGGAGGTGTTAGGTGTCCAATTGGCTTCTTTACTATCCTCTCATCTTCTGCCTTGAGAGATGGCCATGGATGCATGGCTCTGGGGTGAACCTGTCTGAGGACTGAGGGTTTCTGGCCGAGGCAACACTTCGGTGTCACTCTGCAGGGAATCCCCTGGGCCCGACAGCCCGACTGGGTATCCCAGTGCCACTATCCTCTCTGGTGTCTTTCATAAGCCATAGGCAATAATGGTGGGGAAATTGATGATCCCGCACTTAAGGCGCTAACATACATTCTGAAGTTCTGAGGGTTAGAAATCTCAGATGGGACTGAGGGACTATTGTCAGATTGGCACCGTGGTTAACATTGCTTAATTTATTTGCCCGTAACATTGCTTAATTTATTTGCCCATAAAACTTTGAAACTGGAGAGCAAAACTGGCCCTGAACCACCTTAGCCACCTCAACAAGCATTTCTGGGAAGCTCAGAGAGCAGGAAACCACCCCCAGTACTAGGGGAGTCGAGAGCACAGCCCCAGATGCAAGCCTTCTATTGGGGTTCCCCCAACCAGGCCAGGACTTTCCCATTATTAACCATGAAGGGAAGCACCCAGCGGTGTGATATCCCTGGAATGCAGGAGATTTAAGAAAGCTGTGGCATTAATGAGCCTAACTCACCCTGGGCCAAGACTAGTCGTTAGGGTCTTGCCCATAAACCCTGTATCCCGGCAGTTTGGATAATATTTTAGGAGCCTGTGCAACGCAGGAAGTGCAAGTAGTCTGGGAAAATGTAAAAGAGCTTTTAGAGAGAGCTATCATGAATGTCTCCTCAGAGAAGGTGCAAATAATCCCCCTCTTTTTAAGATTTTAGGGACAGTATTATGTTTTGAAAAGGCCTCCCACTTGAAACCCTAGCTAAGCGTTAAGGAATAATATTCACTAGTAGATTTTCAAAAGCTTCTTGGAGAGGTGAGTTGGCTATGCCTTTGACTACTCATATCTACAGGGCAATTACTGCTATTATTTGAAAAGGCAAAATGCTAGGAGAATGATTTTCCCTCATCTACAAGCCTTACAGGAGACTCGAGAGGCCCTGAAAAAGGCTACTTGCTCATTATTGCTCTAAGAAAGAGTTATAAGTGAGGACATTTTCAAATTCTTCCGTGCTTATGGCTGCCCTTGTTCAGGAGAGCAGTCCCCTCCAAGGGGTCCATTGATTGGTTGGAGAGGTGCCCAGAGTTAATACTTGCTCCTATCAACTGGCAGATATAATTTAGGAGGTCAGAGAGCTAGCCCTTAGGTGTTAAGACTTGGAACCATCAAATCTTGTTTTCCCTTATCCAATGAGTGATTTTGAATGAGGGACAGGCTGGCAGCCTCCCTTGAAGGTTATCTCAGCACCATTGACTACCATTATGAGCCATATAAGTGGGTCACCTCCTTCAATCACTTGGATTGGGGAAATTCTGCCCTGTTACCAACAAACCATGAGGATGGAGGAAGGGAAGGGGCCACAGCAGAGGTTTTTCTGTCCTATCCTGTCTATTTGACCTATTTTGAGCCATGTCAAAGATCAGCACGGTATAAGGAACTATTTGTTGTAGTTTCAGCAGAACTTCTTCACAAGTTGAAGAATCTTTTAATCTGTTCTCTGACAGCCTTAATGTTGTAAATTTGCTCTCAGGATTGGCTCAGGAATACACAAGGTTGGATGATAATCCTATCATCCCTCAGGATCTAGGCCCAAATGTTGCTGTGAGGGCAAGCCCATCCCCCTTTGTCTGTAGGTCTCCAATTGCTCTCCTCACTGGGTAGCAGACAGAGATATCCTCTCCATTGTAGCTGCTTTAACCTTTGCCCTAACCTGCTCTCCCAGTCTCTCTAGACTTAACCACACCCAGTCAACTTCAGGATCTAAATTTCTCTAGCTACACCTCGTAGCCCTAACCCCTAGCTGAGAGGAGCCAGGTAAGAGATAAGCGATTAACATTCATTAAAAAAAACAAAAAAAATCAGAAACTTCTTCTGTAACCTGATTTAGCAGTTATATATAAAAGTATACAAAGCGGTCCAAATGCATGAGATGAACCTATGTACTTGTTTTACAAAATATGTCTAGATTGAAGTATGTCGAAGAAGAGGTTGGAAATCTCAAAAGGTTTAAGAGATGTATGTCTTTGTTTTGATGTGTTTACTGATTGTGCATGTTTGTTTAGTCTTTATTGTTGGTGTTCTATTATTTTTGTCCAGACAAAAACTAGATTTTGTTTTAATACTCTTTAACCAGTTCTATCCTTGTCTTGAATTGTTAAGTTACTGTTCTTGTTGTGAATTGGGTAAGTGTGTGACTGACTGACAGACGAGATAGCACAGACCATGACTAACCCCCTTTTCTCTCTCCTGGTAAATAATTAAAAAAAACAAACAAACAAAAAAAACGGTCTAACTTATCTAACAGGACTTGACCAGACCAGACTCCCCACCTCCGCTGAGAAAAGGTTCTTATAACATTTTCTTGTTGCTTAGTCTTCAGCTTGCAGTGTTGTCCTACCACTTATCAGGTCTAAAATACAGTATTCATTAACATGTTCAGTTAAATGTTAAATGTACTTTTTGTTTAACTAATTTACACCTCTAAATTCTTCAGTTTGAAACCAAGTCTCATGACTTTGAGGGTTCTAGTAGGATCCCTGGAACTCTCAAAGATTGAGACAAAAATTTGGATAATATAATTGTCATTTAAAATAATTTGGATTATAATCTCACAATATTAAAATTTATGCTAAATTTGTTGCATCATATATGCTATTAAATAGATGAGTATTTATGCTCATTGGTTGAAATGTTTCCTACTCATAAAATTAATCCAGTTTGTAAACTATTTGTGTTCTTACTTACAAAGAATTATGTGAGATTTTGCCTTGCAGGAGAACAATAAATTCTTTAAAGATGTAAAATTGGTTATGATGTGTATAATTTCTGAATTTTGCCTTTAAGACAATGAAGTTGGAGTCTGATTCCTGGTGAAGAACGACAGTGTTTTAACAACTTTATAATAACCTTTTAAGTTATTTTAACATTTAAGTTGTTTTAACATCTCCTTTCAAGTTATTTTCATCTTATTGATAACTAATAGATTCCTAAGTAGCATCCCAAGACTTAAGCCAAATTGAAGTTTTTTCAGCTCTCTTGACTTCAATAAAACAAACTATGGAGATGTTCCAGGCCTACCACCCATAGAAAATGGCTTAGACAGGCATGCTTGGAGTATGCCCTTTGTAAGGAATTTAGGACCTTGGCCTCCTTCAGGTCCTCATTGTGATTCTTATCTGCCTTCTTTTGAGAAGGGGAAATTCCCAAATCAGCTAGAAGAAGGTTATTGAAAAACTTCTCTTTCCAGGTTTTAAGGCGGGTTTGTGTTAAAATATGTTTCCATGAATTGGGAGAAATGGTTAAAATTGCTTAAAGTCATTGTATTTAAAAGTTGGTATGCTTTTATTTAAAAACTGTAGCATTGCTTGTAGAATATTTTTTTCCTACAGGGAAATGGCTATCATACAATGAAGAGGGCAAACTAGAACAATATATTTTAAAGGTTTAAGCATGTTAAAACAGAGGAAGTCAGAAAAGATAAGAAATGAATCTTGTAAGCCTTATATATAATTGGCCATAATTTTAAAGATATTATTATAACATTATTTAAGTTTTTAACGTTAATACGTAATACATGCTGATGTTAGAATTGATATCTGTTCAAAAATTTTTTTGAAGTGTGTATACATAGAAATGCTAGTATATATCTAAAAATAAAAATACCTGTATCTCTAATTTTGAAAGCTGTTAAAAAATTGAAGCATTGAATTTTAGATAATCTCTGCTTAATTGGTAACTTTGCCAATTGTCTATCCACCTTCAGTAAGCTCTATTTTTGTTCCAACCACTGAATTTGTTACAATTCTTAAAAAGTTATATGATTTTATTAAGAGCTATATTTTCAAGAATATTTTCTGATATGTTTTTACTTTGAAATGTTTAGGTGATCATTTCTAAGTGATAAAAATTTCTTAACATGTTAGCATTCAAATTAGTCTGACTAAATGAATGGACATTATAATGATGAATCTTCAATTAGATGCCTTAAGGCCTCTTGGCATATTAAATAGGTTTAATTCTTCTGGTTTTGGGATTTCTAGATGGGCCCCTAGCAGCCTCAAAGTCAGAAGAATGTGTTTCAAAGGTTGTATCTTTCAGTTGGTAAAGTTATTTAATTGTAGGACAGACAACTGATCTATTAAAAAAAAGGGGGGGGCATTGCTAAAGTTTAATAGTAAACTATAGGTATGGTTTATTCATATTATTAAAAGCAAAATGTAATTCTAAACGATTGGTAACGTTACACTCAAGAGAATTGTCAAGTAGCTGTTACAAAAGTTGTTTTGTTTTATAATATGTGTTACCCGATACACGTGTACATGTTTATGTGGCAAGCTATGTAGTCTATCTTAATTGGCTTATAGATGAAAATATTCATAAATGTGAATTGCTAAGTTGAATCATTTTGAGAATAATGTATGGATATGCTATTAAGCTCTTGGAAAGGCATGTCTGTTTTTATTTCTTTAAGACCTACAAGGCCTGTTCAGCTGAATAATTCTGAATGTATGCAAATGGACTTAGTATTATGAGTACAGTTTCAAAATTGGCCATAGGACCCCAACTCCTCACGACCTGGATGGTAAAAGGAGCGATGCTGTTTCTACGCAAATAAGTCCGGGATTGTTCAAGACCGAATCCAAAAACATTTAGAAGAGCTCGAAGAAGTGCAGAGAACTGTTTCAGGACCCTGTATGGACAGCCTGGGGTGGGATATTGCCATATTTACTTCCCTTGTTGGGACCCCTGATCAGCATTTTTTGGATTGTTTCCTGTGGTGCTTGTATTGTAAATCATATCACTCAGTTTGTTCGGCAGCAGATCCACTCCCTGTTGGCTAAACCCATCCAAATTCATTATCATCAGCTTGATTTGGCAGATCAGGGCTATGATGAACCCATAGCTGATTAAGCTCCAGCATGGAACTCAGATCCGTGCACGCTTGCACAATGCAGCGCTGGGCACCGTAGCAGAGGTGCAGGCAGAGCACTGCAAGGGGAAGGCCGCAAGTCCTGCTTCTGAGTCCCCTGAGAGGTAAACCTGATTGCATAGGGGTTGGTGTCAGTGGTCCCAGGAGCTTGCAACAAGACGGCACTGCCCCTCATCTCCAAAAGACACCAAGAGCCATTAGGTGGCGGGGTTGCTGACTCTTTATCCCCGCGAGAGGAATCAGGTCACTACCTCCCCTCTCCGGTCAAAGCCCACTGTTTCCTTGCTAGGAGCAGACCTGATACAATTCTGCCTGTTCAAAAAATATAGAAAGGGAGGAGATGCCGGGGACCAGAGAACTGCCGAACAGCAGGAGTGACTCCATTTTATTTCCTCACTTTGTAATGGTCTTGGAATGCTAGATCCAGTTATCTTTCACCCAGTTTCCTTGTAATCTTTCACCTGTAATTGTTCACCCAAGATAACGGTTGTCATGGTGGCCTCTGCCCTATCTGGCTCACATCCTGCTGTAAAATCCCCCCCCCCCTGCCTTTACCTGCTGCTTAAATACTGCCCAAGAAAATAAAGTTTTCGGAGCTTGATCAGACCTCCTGTCTTGCTCCCATTCTTCGTGTCTCCTGTCCCCCCCAATTGTCAGTTCTCTCCCCGGGGCTCTGTTGAAGACCCGGCAGGCTGGGCAGATGTTAAATGTTGATCCTTTCATGGTTCCTGTGCAACTCTGATTTAGGTTAAATTCAAAAACATGTTAGCTCAGGAAAAATTATAGCTGTTATTTTTCTACCTTCTAACAAGTACGATTAGATGCATCTCCTGGAGAATACCTGGCAGCTATGGCACCCTCTATGCCCATTTCTCAGGTTCAAATAGACAGAGTAATCACCAGCCCCTATCCCTGATATGCAGCCAATGGTCATTCTTTGGGTAAAATGATGTTGAGTAGTTAGATGTAATGATAGGCAGCTAGGGTGTGTAGTCATTGGTGAAGTCATCTTTGTATAATATGTAATAATATCAATCCCTCTTTTTCTGCTCTTCCAAGAGCATGTTCCCCCAGCTACAACTTTCAGGCCTAATTGTATAAAACACAAAAAGTGGATTTATAGGAGGACATTGT
Source organism: Ochotona curzoniae (assembly GCF_017591425.1). Taxonomy (NCBI): domain Eukaryota; kingdom Metazoa; phylum Chordata; class Mammalia; order Lagomorpha; family Ochotonidae; genus Ochotona; species Ochotona curzoniae. The sequence continues at coordinate 34,061 of NW_024465371.1, forward strand.
TGCCACAGGAGGTTAGTGAGCACAGGATTACAGATCATTGGACCGCATTTACATGAGAACAAAATGGATATATTTTGTATACCTAATGGGAGACCATTTGCATAGTAACGGATTAGTGGACAGTATGTGTGTAAGAAACTTGGTGGAGCATAAAAGACAAAAGGAGTTCCAAACAAAAGCATAGTGACTGTTACTGGGTTTTGTTAATAAAATCAGTACTTCCTCTCTTAACCCATATGACCATCATTGCATAAAGTCGGCAGCCACTAATGAACTTTGGGGTTTACCATCAGTCAGGGTCCACAAGTGTTGTTATCAGCTATGTACACCAAGTCCATCGCTGTGGATATAGACAGCAAGACTTGCCAAAGTTGGATGTTGGGATTCGGGTGTGAGGGTGGGCCATTGTACAGGTTGACACCCATAGGATTGTAAGCCTATTGCCACAGGTTATGCTGAGCTCCAGATATCAGGAAGCTCAAGGGATGGAGGTGGATGAGTTGGACCAACCGGCAGGTGACAACACAGAAAATTGTTGTAACGTGACCTCAGCTCTCACTTGCTTCATTCACCTAAGCTATCACCATATTCACCATATGGCTATCCAGGTACGAGGAGCATCCACATTGGCTGCTATTATGTGACCTCACAGGGCTGTGTGGCCATACCAGCCATCCACTCAACAGCCACCTGGTCATAACCGGTCCCAAATGCTATGTCCTCAGCATTCAAGAAAAGCCATGGTGACAGACAGGCCCGTCGTGGCCCAGTGGAGAAAGTGGGCATGTGGATCATGATCTGCTTTCTCTGGTTTTCCACCCAATGCCCCACTACTCACTGCCACCCCAACACACACACATCCCCAAGGGCCTTGCAGGGAGGATATCCAGCCTCCTTGGAAGCCAGCTGTCTGTTAGTATATACAGCTTGGGTGTCTACAGAGTGAGAGTGTGCCAATATGCTGATAATGGAGTGAAGCCCAGGGCTTTTGCAACACTGTTACTAGGAAAGCGTTTGTCCCAAGTTGTGGTTTCATTGTCATTCCCTTTAGAGTCAGGTAGGCAGAGGATGACCACAGCCCCATGCAACAACAGAGAGACCTTGAGAATCTAGGAAGATGACATTCATCAAAGTAGAACAGGGACCCACGAGAATGGTTTGACACCGTGTTGGAGCTGTTTCTTGTTTGACTTGTGTGGCCTGCTCTGCAAGCTCCAAATATTGGGGAAAGATACATGCCAGAAGCTGTCATGCATCTCCAATTCCTGGAGTGGCAAGCAGTTGCCAGAGAACGGTGTGGGGATATGCCAATATGCTGAAAACGGAGTGAATCCCAGGTTTGCAACAGTGTTACTGGGAGATCATTTCTCCAGGGTTGTGGTTTCATTGTCATTCATTTAAGAGTCACTTAGGCCAAAAATGGCCATAGCCCTGTGCCACAAAGAAAGTCCATGAGCCACTATAGAGACCACATTAATCTGGATAGAAGAGGGACCCACAAGAACGTTTAGAAACCACATTGGGCCTATACCTTGTCTGAATTGGCTTCCCTACTTTGCGAGGTCCAACTATGGGAGACAGCTACATGCCAGAAACTATCATGCATTTCTGATTCATGGAGTACGAAGCAGTTGCCAAAGATGGGAGTGGGGGTGTATATATGGAAGGAAGGGATTGCTGTTGTAGCAGTTTGACATGCAGAGGGTTGTAAGCCAGTGGGCACAGGTGGTGTGTGTTGGAGTGTGGGTAAAATGCTATTGTTGGGCAGTGTGACATTTCTTTGTATAAAGTAAACTGGTACTTTGGGAGGATTCCGTTTTAGTGATAAATGTGTTCTTTGCTGTCCTAAAACATTGTGAACCCATGTGCAGGGGGCACGGGCACAATCATTCTCCAGTCCCAGAAACAGGAGGAAGGTAAGGGTGTGAGAATGGGATAAGCCACACAGATGATGGGTATGGGAACAGAACAAGCTGCCTGTGCCTGAAGGCTAAAAATGAACATGTCTAAGGTAGTTATTTTGATGTATTTCCCAGCCCAAAATGGCCTACATAAGCTTCTGTCTTGGGCTTATTCAGGGTCTGACCACCATTATTGGCAGGCCTGTGTGCCCCAAGTGTAGTCAAACTGAAGCATGCTGGCACAATAAACTCTGTTGCTGCTAGAATTACAAGCAAGACTCTTTTTTTCTGGGGTTGACTAGTTTGCACCCTGACATCCAGAGGGCTTTAACCCGGACTCCAACATTTGAAGACCCCAGCGAGATTATTGACCCCATTTTTAGAGACTAAACTGTGGACTGGAGTCAGAGTTTGGTGTTTCTGGACTGCTGGGGTGAGACCCCAGAAGAAGACAGAGAATCCGGTGTGAGCTGAGTGAGGCCCTAGGGTGTGCAGAGAGACTTTATTTCCCCAGAGGGTAGCTAGGAAGCTCCAGGCATTGCAGCTGGATTTGATCATGGGGGGGGGGGGAGCAAGGAAGTTTCAGGTACTGCAGCAGGACTTGATCACCATGGAGAGGAGTGAGGGAAGCTCCAAGAAAACCAGGGAGGCTTTAGGAGAGAAAGAAAGGCCCCAGAGATGAGGGTAGAGGAGGGAGCAAGCAAGACTCCAGTGGGGAGGCTTCAGGGGAGCAAGCAAGGCTCTACTGACCGCGGCGGGACTTGATCATCTCGTTTAAGAAGCATTGAAATGACCTGCAGGGCAGGAGCAAGATACATCCTAGAGGAAGTTTTCGAGCTCCTTAATCATCCACAGTTCAAATGGATGCTGTTCAGGGCACTTATATTTAAGGAACCGAATATTGAGAAGTGGTGAATGTGTGGAGAAGTGCGTAAAGTGGACCATTTCGGGTGAAATTTGGCTTGCTGTGAAAGTTTGTGTATTTGCAGGCCTAAGCTGGGTGTGTTATGTGTCCTTGTCTTGTAGCCCTGTTTTATTTTAGGCTTGAATTCAATGGCTGAGAAGGCTCCCACTACTTCTGAGTGTTGGCTAAGGAGTGGCTTCTAGGCAGCAGGACATGGCTGGGAGCAAACTCTTCAGTTAATTTAATTCTTTCTAGTCTGAGAGATTTTGGTCCCTTTTCTGGGGTGGACTCTGGTTCTGATTGGAGTGTGGACTCCTATGTGACTTTTATGGTGTATTTTACTGATATTGGTGATTGGTCCGTGTGCTGGTTCATCATGGTTTTTGTGTTATGGGAACTGACTTCAGTAATGAGCTCTCAGTGTTTAGCAATGTTCTCTGCTACTTTTTGGTGTTAAAAGTTAACACTGGTTTCTAGTGGATCGGATCTGGCCTACTTGTTGGCATGCTCTGTTTTCCTGACCTTGGGAGTTCCGTAGAATCCATGGAACTCTCCAGGAAAGAGGCAAAATTTGGATAATTCAGTTGCTCTTTGAACCATTCTGAATTATAAACTCACAATGTTATGAAATTATGTAAAATTGGTTGCTTCATGTGTTCTATAAAGTGGTAGATAGTTACATGGTTACAGAGCATGTATATTGATATTTATGTCTGTTGGCCAAATTATTTTAAATCGCAGGTTGTAAGTTATCTCTGCTCTTATTTATGCAAAAGTACTGTTTCTAAGATTTTGCCTTACAAGAAGACAATGAGTTTTTAAAGGATGTGTGGTAAAATTATCTATATTGTGTGCAATCTTCTAAGTATTTAACCTTTTCTAAAGCAACATAATTGAAATTGAAGCTTAATCCCTTGTCAGAAGTTCTTCAGTACACTTGGCTTTGATAAAGCAGAGGACAAGAAGATGAGCCAGGCCTATCAGCCCAGGAAAAAGGAGGGGCATGCTTGGAGCCTAGCCTTTGAAGAATTTGGGACTTTAGAAACTTGACCCTGTCTCTGCCTTCATTTAAGAAGAAGGAAGTTCCCAAATCAGCTGGAAAGACTTTAACAGTTTCTGGTTCTGAAATGGGTTTGTGTTAAGGGGTTGTCTTAAGGATTTCAAAGTTTGTTTCAAAAGATAGATCCAAAAAATTGGCAGATAAAGAATGGTTACAAGCCTAAGAATATGTTCTTGGTGAGAAGATTATAAAAGGAAAATTATTAAGGAAGAGCATTACTGTGTGGTAAAATATTTTGTCCTACAGGAATATGGCTAGGAAAAGCTAGGACAAAATAGTTAAAGTTTAAACATGTTGAGAAAAATGTGAAGAAGTCATAAAATTTGAGAAATGAATCTTGCAAGTTTTATGTGGAACTGATTATAATTTTTGAGATATTTTTACAGCATTATTTAAGTATTACTGACATTTGAACTGATGTCTGTATGCAAAATAGCTTTAAAGTGTACATCTGTGGAAGTGCTCCTAAATACCTGACAATGGAAGTCTCGAGTTTTGAGGATTGTTAATGGAAACAAATTGATAAGTTTGTTCATTGTCTATCCAGCTTCTGTAAATTCTATTGCTGATGTATGTGTGGTCATTTTATCTAATCTGGTACTGTTTCAGTCAACCTGACTCTTCTGGGGTTTGAGTTTCTTGTACGGGCCCCTAGGAGTTTCAAAGTCATAAGAATATTTGTCGAAGATTACATATTTTGGTTAGCAAGGACAATTGTGTGGAAAAAATTGGTTACAAAAATGACTTTAGGAAATCTTGCCTTTGGGGAGCCAGGATTAATTGCAATCTAGAAAGGCTGCAGAAATAGTTGATATGAAGAAATACATGAGAGAAACTCCTTGGTCCTCAGTCTAAATGACAAATCAAGAAAAAGATATTTCTTCTCGCAAGCCGAGGAACAGAAACTAACAAACTAAGAAAAGGCACCTGCTGGAAGAAGAAACTGATTGTTGACATGTGAATTCCTCAAACCGGCCTTCCTGATCCCTAAGTGACCATCTGGTTTTAGAATTATCAGTTGTGATGGTTAGGCACTTAGGTCCAAAAAAAGTACAGGAGTGTATAGTCCTACAAGTAGTTTTGCAGAGCTATCTGAAATGTAAATGTCTCTACTTGCTTAATGTTTGATAATTAGAAACATGATGTAACTCTAAGCAATTGATAACTTTAAAACAAGTTACAAGCTATGTAGTCATATTGGTATATGTATAAGAGAGTTCAATGATAATTCAGATGTCAGGAAATGTTAAAATGCTCCCAAATGGAAAACCGTTTTTACAGCAGACTCATAGACTGGCAGTCTGGAGTAGCACTCAGTGGCCTCAGAATCAGCCCAAAAGGCATTCTGGTCTGGCAACAGAGCCAGCAAGAGAGCAAGCATATGAGCTTTGGAAAGCCCAGGATGCTGATGCAAGAGTGTTGCTCTGTGAAGGGCCTCAGTGGTTCATGCCCCGGTGCAAAGAAGCAGCCATCAAAGATGGTTGTGCTCTTCTCTCAATAGAGAGGAGAACTTCCACTTTGTGTGTGGCCTTGTCTAAAGCCTCTTGGTGTTGGTGTGGATTCAAGTAGCATCCACAGCATAAGCATCATGTGTCAAGATTCTCAGGTAAAAACGTACATCACACATAAGAGTGCTAATTTATTCAATTCACTAGAGTCACTGTGTACTGACTTCCCATGCAGGTCTTGTATATTCAGAGTTATATTAAAAATATATATTGTTAAAAAGCATAGAGTTTTCTAAGCATTAACTTATGGATATAGAGAATCTTATTAGTAGGGGGAGCTTAGAATACCAAAGCTCCCAGCAGCCTGTTTGTTGGCTGGCATATGCCAGTGCCACAACTTGGCCTTACTGGAATAGGAAAACTCTATAAAACCATGTTAGAATATACAAGCTGCTAAGTTATTGCAAATAAAACAAGTTAAATCATTTGATGTGACTAGCAGGTCTTGCAACAAAATGTTTTCAGTGCTGTGTTTTATGTTCTAGGGTGTACGTGTCATCCTAAAACTCTTAGGACTTACAACAATTGGTAAAGTAAACTTTCCTTGACATTGAAACTCAAACAAAGGACGCCTCAGCCCATATTGGGTTGGATGATATATGTTTGTGCCCCTCATTTGTACAACAGTGTCTTCACTACCTGGGAGCACCACCAGAGTTCTGGCCTCCATTCCAGACTAACAAAAAAAGCAGTTGAAATGCCAGGCTGTAGATCAAATACTTGATGACTTCTACCTTCTTTCAAGAACTGCTAGAAGGACCCCATACTGCTCCTGTTACTCAACACAGTGCCACCTCTCAGCCAAAATTAGCCAAGTGTAGATGAGGACATCCATCTTCAGTTAAAGCAGCTAACATCCAGTCCTCTGTTTGGAAATATGGGAGCCAAATAAGGTTTCCAGCTCCTAGTAAAACTGTCTTGTATAAAGTTTGTACAAGACCATACCATCCAATTGCTAATTCTCTTACAGCAGTTTCAACAGCTACCCTGCACTGAGAAATATTTCTCAGTATAAAATAAAAGAAGTGGGGAAAGTCAGAAGGAGGGTAAAATGCTATTGTTGGGCAGTGTGATATTCCTTTGTATAATGTAAACTGGTACTTTGCCAGGCCAGGAGGCGCCTGGACTTTGGGAGGATTCCGCTTTAGTGATAAATGTGTTCTTTGCTGCCTTGCAACATTGTGAACCCAGGTACAGGTGGGCAAGGTTCTCAGAAACAGGAGAAAGGTAAGGGTGTGAGAATGGGATAAGCAACACAGATAATGGGTATGGGAACAGAACAAGCTGCCTGTGCCTGAAGGCTAAAAATGAACATGTTTAAGGTAGTTATTTTGATGTATTCCCCAGCCCAAATGGCCTATATAAGCTTCTGTCTTGGGCTTATTCAGGGTCTGACCACCATGCTCGGCAGGCCAGTGTGCCCCAAGTGTGCTCTGTCTCCAGCATGATGGCACAATAAACTGTTGTTGCTTGCATTCCAAGAGACTCTTTATCATTCTCTGGGGATTGACTAGTTTGCACCCTCATGTCCAGGGGACTTTAACCCAAACTCTAGCATGTGGACAGGAGGTGTACTGAGTAGGTCTGGTTAATGGACCACATAGTATGCCCGAAATTGCACTGGGAGAAGTTCTGATGGAAGAGCCTGGCAACTCCTCTGGCAAGACACAAACTGTGTGGGTAAGCACATGAAGCAAGAATGGAAACAGCCCAGAGCAGGCCACAAGCAGTTTCCCACTGGCATACATTAGGCATGGTTTTGGGGCAGAACAGGCAGAATCTGTTCATGTCATCACTGGCAAATTTGAGCACAAGAACAGAGTGAGGGTCCAGCCAGTTTTGGTCGCGATAAAAAACCAGTCCACAATACAGAATGCCAGGATGAGGTTGTACCGGATGTGACTGCAGTGCCCATTCAGTACTTGTGAGAACCAGGGAGGGAGGGTGCATAGCCAGAAGGGGAATAAAGGGTGGTTCTCCTGCTGTACAGCTACTCCCACTGGAGAGCATGAACTGGGTCGGGGGCAGACCAGACTGTGCAGGGCTACAACACCTGTACGCCTCATGTGGACTAGATCAGGGAAAAGCCAGACTGGGCTGATTATTCCTATTGGTGCAATCAACAATTAGAGTGGGCAGGGATTGTTTAGGTGTAGCCGCAGCATCAGCTGGCAGAAACTGACAATGGGGGCTAATTCTGTCAAGTTAAACTGCATAACCACCTGGAAAGAACCAACCCAGCAATTGCAACCACCAGCTGGTCAGGCCAATGGACTGTGCTGGGCCCTGTACTTGCTGGTGCATATAAGAATCTGGCCTAGGACCACCTCAGTAAAGTTTCTTTGGGGATCTCCCCAACTGAAATGCCTGGCGCAGAACCCTAACCATGAAATGACAGAAGATGGAACAATTTAATCAACCACCTCTGCTATAGGTTGGCAACAAAATACTGGGCAAATAGAGACATTATGATGGACAATGTCATTCAGTGAATATTTTCAGCAACATCATCATGTTTGGAGGGGCGAGACTGGCAGTGATTCATAACTGATGAACTATCGAAACAACTTGAGTATCTCAGACCATGCCGAACATGCGGAATTTGGGGTGGGTGGGAAACTGGGTAGAACTTCTCCCTCAGTATCCCCCTTTACCTCAGATACATGAAGGAAACAATATGGAAGTAGTTGGACCTCGCAGAGCAGGGCACCCACTTCATACAAGGGACAGCCCCAACGTGCTGTCAAATCATTCTCGTGGGTCCATGTTCTACCTAGGCGAATAGTGGTTCAAGGACCCTAAGTTGTGGCTCAGGGCTATGGCCATCCTCTACCTATGTGACTCTAAAAAGAGAATGACAATGAAACTGCAAACTAGGAGAAATGCTTTCTTAGTAACAGTATTGCAAATTCCCTGGGCTTCACTCCATTTTCAGCATATTGGTACACAGTCACTCCATAGACACCCAAGCTGAATAAACCCATGGACAGCTGGCTTCCATTGAGGCTGGGCATCCTCCCTGGTAGGGCCTGTGGGGATGCATTTGTTCATCTGGGTGTGGGCCAGAAAGGCATTGAGTAGAAGAGCACAGAAAGCAGAGATTTAGCCACATTTTTGCTTTCTGTACCTGTCCAAAGGGGACTGTCCATCCCCATGGAGTTTCTTTAATGCTGAGGCTGTAACATTACGGGCTGATTATGTCCAGGCAGCTGCTGAGTGGATGACTTGAGGTCACAGAGGGGTAACCAATAAGGATGTTCCCTGTACCTGGACAGCCACATGGGCTTAGGTTAGTGAAGCAAGAGTGAGGGCGGAGGTCAGAGTCCACCAAAGTTGCTGTTCTGTCACCTGCCTGTTGGTCCAACTCATCCAACCCCTTTGCCTGCGATCTTCCTGTCATCTGAAGCTCCACACCAGCTGTGCCTGTGGGCTTACATTTCTATGCATGTCAAACTTTACAATGGCCAACCACACATGCACCCCCACACCCATCTTTTTCAACTGTTAGCTACTCCACGAATCCATGATGTGCAACAGCTTCTGATATGTATCTGTCCCCCAGAGTTGGACCTCACTAAGCTTGGCACACACTTCATTCAAGGGACAGCCCAACACCGCGTTAAACTATACTCTTGGCCCTTGATCTACCTAGATGACTGTGGTCTCCATACTGGCTCAAGGACACTCCGTTGTGACTCAGGGTTATGGCCATCCTCTGTCTACGTGACTCAAAACAGAATGACAATAAAACCACAAGCCAGGAGAAATGTTTTCCTATTAACAGTGTTGCAAAAGTCCTGGGCTTCACTCTATTTTCAGCATATTGGCAAACTCCCACTTGATAGACACCCAAGCTCCATACACTCACAGACAGCTGGTTTCGACGGAGGCTGGACAGCCTCTCTGGTAGGGCCTATGGGGATGTGCTTGTATTGGGTATGTGTAAGATGACTGAGGGTCATCTTATAACACCACACAAAGCAGAGCTTGAGAGACCTGTCCGTTTTTTGCACCAGGCCAAATGGGACCTGCTGGTCACCATGGATTTTTGTCCCATCCAGCAGAATAGTAATTGAAAGTCACAACCAACCTAGGAGAGAATGGAGGACAAGATACATGAAAAATGGAAGCAAGACAGAATGTCTGATCCAGCTGACCAAACTTTTATTTTTTACTCAGTGATTTATAATCTGCAAAACAGGATCTATGGGTGGAAAGAAAGAGGATACAAGCTCCTGGTATGGTTTCACAACTCTGGGTAACAATTTCTCACACCCCACTATGCTCACAAGAGGATGCCAGCAGACAGGGCATAAGCCAACATTCTGTTATGAGCACCAAGGGTGATCAGAGCAGGGTGAGTCGCTAAATGACTTGTAAACCACAGGGCATCTTAAAACTTGGTTTCTTTTGCTCTTTGCCAGCTGGTGCTTTCCACTGACATTTTACAAAATTCAAAATGACTTCAATATGTCTAGATGATAAGGCTTCCAACATCTCCCGGTTCTCTAATATAATAATGAAAGTGGTGAAAGGCAAAATATTCATTAAGGCAAGATAAGCGTCGCCTGTGTTAGGTTCATTCTAACATACCCTCAACTCTTACCCATCTCTAGGCAGCCATGCCAGTCTACCAGGGCTCCCCTCTTAAGTTGATTGGGTATCAGAAAGCTGCCTGTCATTGGCTGCATGCTTACTAAAAAGGAGCTTTATGACAGCTGGAGCTTGTGTAACCTGGCAAAGCTGCCATTAAGGACAGCCTTGCCTGCAAATACCCGCCCCAACCATGAAGGGCCATATCATGTTAGATGAACTGATTTGAAGAATGATGTCACATGTAGCAACATGGGGGATCAGCACTCAGGGAGTCAAAATCTTCCATACACAATCTATCCTCTAAAGCTAGCTGATGATAATGCAGCTGAATTGGTTTTGAAGCCAGGTGATCAACTTGTTGCTTTATGAAATTGGTGATTTTTATGAATGCCCAAGGACCAAAGGAAATTAAAAGTAATATTTCAACCGGAGGTCCTAAAATGGTGGGCAATAAGATAGTTAGCCAGGAAGAAGAGGAAAATGAACTTTTAGACAAACTCTCTTCTCTCTCTCTCTCTCCTCTTTCTCTCTCATTATTCAAGACCTTCACGAACATTTTTTATGTTTCTTTAACTGTATCTGTTTTATCCACATAAAACCAACATTCCTCTTTAAGGACAGCACAAAAATCTCCTTGTTGGAGAAATACCAAATCGAAACCACAGTGATTCGGTAACACAACTTCAGCTAGGGAGGAAAGAGAATTGTTTAAATCATCAATACTCTGTTATAAACGCTGTACATCCTCAACAATGGCTGCACACAATTCAGCATAGTGATTTTGGGAAAGAACAAGAGAGGAAATGCCTGTGCCGACATCAACAGTTCCAAGTCCCAAAGAACAGAAACAGTAAGGGCGGTAATTGGCTCATGCTTGGAGTGGGAGCGGGAAATGCGAGTGGATTCCCAAAACTACAAAAATTCTTCAGAGGCATAAAAGGGCAAGTGAGGGAATAACTGGACTAAAATACAAAATTCCTTATAATATATATTAAAAAAAAAAATCTTGATAGGAATGGCAGGGGTGTGACCGCCGGTGCAGGCCCCCAAGCATTGCTCAAGGGAAGAAGGTTTTGGGAATGGGTTTCTGGAATAATGGTGGAATTACACAAATAGGAAAAGGAATCTAAATGGTGCGAACTATGGGATGTAATCAAGCAAAGACGTAAACCAACAACCTGGGTTAGAGATATACCAGACCAATCATCACTGATCCACCTACAAGGGGAAGAGGAATTGGAATAATAAAAAAAATCAATCAAAGCAATATCTTCATAAGGATGGGCATTTGTACAAAGCCAGCAATCATTCATCAGCTCAGGTGAGGATTCCCGAACTGTCAAGGCAGTCTGATTAACCAAGGTTAGAATGAGGTTTTTGGGAAGAAGGGTATGGGGGTCAGGATGTGGGGAAGGAGACAATGGAAGGAGGAAAGAGGGAGAAATAGGAGGAAATGCGGACCTTTGCCATATAAGCAGGGCCATTTTCCATTTTCAACATATGGGGCACGCCCCAAGTGGTGAAGGCATGCAAACAGTGCGAGATAACATCCTGCACCTTTTCCCTGTATGGCCCGAGGCGAACAGGACTCCTGAGCAGGTATCAATGGAGACATGAACAAAGGATAAATGACTAAAGCTTGGAATATGGTAACATGCATCTGTCACACATGATTGGGTAACAAACCATGTGGATTCACACCAACATGAAATTGAGAAAGAAAAGGAGCACAAGATTGAAATTCGCTAATATAGACCGAGTTTTCCCCGAGCAATAGAAAAACACTTTATTAGGGTGCGGGCACTAACATGCCAGTACTGATGGAAACGCTGGGCTTCTTCTTCCAATGAAAGTGCCAATAAAAACTGAGAGGCAGCATCAGCCATAACCATAGTATTGCCCTGGGCCAGGGGCCCAGGTAGAGCAGAATGAGTAGAGTAGGACACGAATAAAACCAATATAGAGGGGATTTTTTCGGGACAACAAAAGCTGTCGAAACTGGAACAGAGCTTCATGGATGGTGGAATGTGGTTAAATATATTCCACCAGCTACAAGCACTTCAAAGCATTCACCACCTAGAGGCTATCAGACAAAAGATTCAATTATTCTTTCCTGACTTATCCACTAGGCAGGATCTAATGAGCATCCAGAACCCTACGGTCCAAGGTGGTAGGGATTTATGCTGATCTGCTCGGGATAAGTCTCGACCTAAATGTTCCCACTGCAGCAGGGTTAGGAGTCTCTCCTCTAGAAACCAGGGAGCGTGCCACTGTGCTATCTGCAAAAATGATTGTACTGTCTGTACCTTTACTGTCATCCCATTCTTCTTCAGTAGGTTCTGCAGTAATCACTGCATGTGTACTGAAGAAGTTGAATTTCCCATATTGTTATCACTTCTGGTGTGCTTACTCTTGTTGCTATCCTGCGAACCTAGCATATGCTTCCTGCTCAAGGCGGCTCCCTGAGTCTCTGCTCAGCTTCGTTTCACACTCCCTGCTTCTGTAGCTCCCTGAGACTCTGCTCAGCTCTGTTTCAAACTCCCCGCTTCTGTGGCTCCATGAGTCTCAGCTCAGTTCCATTTTACACTCCCCACTTCTGCTGCTCCCTGGACTCTTATCCCCAACTACAACTTATCTGTAGTTACACTTACTTATCTGAGCCATGGCACCAGATATCAGGGTCCCTTGGCCTGCAAGTCAAACCCAGACTCTTGTTGTCTTTGTGGAACCTTTATCATAGAGACAACACAGCAAAACTGGTGCACAGTGGATGCCATGCAGCTGCCGCATGGCGAGGTGCTCTCTCCCTCTCTCCGCCTCCCATTTCTCTGGCTCCCTTATATTGGGTAACATGGCCAATCAACATAAAGTTCACCTCTGCATGCAGTGTGCAGGTCAATCCTCACTCAGATCATGGTCTCTCCACATGCCATTCACGCACCCCTGGGACAATCACAGCAGACTTCCTGAGACTTGTTTTCTCTACCATAGCAGGAAGCAGCAGTTTGGCGCTGTCCGTCTAGGGTGTTGGCTGGAGGCTCCCTACAGCCAGGAAAGTTCGGGTACCAGTATCTACTAGTCTTTGTAGACACATTTTAGTGGGTAGAAGCATTCTCTACTAAGAAAGAAACCAGTCAGCTGGTGGCTAAAATATTGTTTGAGGAAATTTTACCTCGATATGGGGTTCCAGTTACGCTAGTGTCGAACAATGGCCCCGCTTTCATTAATAAAGTCTTACAAGGGCTGGCCTGAGCCATGGGAACAAATTGGAAGCTGTATTGTGAATACCATCCACAGAGCTCAGGGCAAGTAGAAAGAATGAACAGAACCATTAAGGAGACTTTATCTAAATTGGCCTCTGAGACTGGCAGAGACTGGGTGACTCTCCTTCCCCACGCCATCTTCCGAGTTCAGAATTCTCCTTATGTGCACCGATTGACCCCATTCAAAATTATGTACAGGGCTCTGTCTCCTATTGTCCAATGATCTCTCTCTATGGATAAGACCAAAGTGGCTCCAAATTACTTGGCCAGCATGCAGGCATTGCTTACAGTGCAGCCAGAGATGTGGCCTCTTCTGCAGGCTTATTATGAAAAGAAAGAGTATATGATACTGGAGCATGGCATTGTCCCAGGGGTCTGGGTCTGGGTATGACATCATTGAGCCAAAACTCTGGAGTCATGATGGGAAGGCCCTTATGTTGTACTTTTTACTACCCGATCTGCCCTAAAGGTCGACGGAGTTGGACCATGTGTGCAACACTCAGATGTCCAAAATGCCACAGCTCCGTCCCGTGAGCTGAAGACCAGCTCCTCATGGAAAGCCCAACAGAATGCCAACAACCCGCTAAGACTCAAGCTGGTGAAAAACTCTGAGGCAAGCATTCCGTCTACATGTCCCTCAGACTCATGTTCAGAGTCCTTGTGGCCTTAGTTGGAGACACTATCGCTGACAATCCACATCAGCATTTTAACATTACCTAGAAACGGAGACGGACCCACTCATGAGGTTCATGCCTGGAAGTCAGCCTTACAGCCTCTAAACTTGTGGTGGCTGGATTTATACTTAAGCTTGAGAGACTTGACCACAAAGAAATGGTCCTTGAACAATGTACATGTGGCAGGTTTCTATGCTTGCCCTGAATCCATTAGAAAGACTTACAGTACATGTGGGGGTGTGAATGACTATTACTGTAGGAGTTGGGGCTGTGTAACTTCTAATGATGGGCCCCGGAAGTGGGCCATTGCTAAGTTGGATTTAATTCAACTCTTTTGTTCACCTCTTGACATGGGAAAAGTGGTGTTCACCTCCTTGGTTAAGTGGCTTAAGAATTCGTGTGGGGCCAGGTGAAGTGGCACAGTGTTTAAGGTCCTTCCTTGCACACCTGGGATCCCATTTGGGCACCGGTTCTAATCCTGGCAGCCCCGCTTCCCTTCCAGCTCTCTGCCTGTGGCCTGGAAAGGCAGCTCAGGATGGCCCAAAGCTTTGGGACCCTGCACCCACATGGGAGACCTGGAAGAGGCTCCTAGCTTCGGATCGGCATAGCATTGGCTGTTGCGCTCACTTGGGGAGTGAATCATCAAATGGAAGATCTTCTTCTCTGTCTCTCCTCTCTGTACATCCGACTTTCCAATGAAAATAAAAATAAATCTTAAAAAAAAATTCACGTGGCAAATCCCCATGTGACTTAGAGTCAAATTCACTGTGCTAGGGAATAGAGATGGTGGAAATCTGGACTGAATTTGGGTGTTGTGTTATATCATGCATACGCCCGCAAACCCAGGGGAACCCTCCTTGTGTCCCAGATGGTGGAGCCCATTACCCCACTTTCTTATTCCAGCAGCCCTCCTTACACCCTCCTTCCTTCCTTCCAACATCCCCACAGTGGAAGAGGAGCAGACTGAAGCTTCCCTTCTCCCAATCTGGGGCCAAGGGAAGAATGAGCCTCTGTGGAAGCTAATCTAAACATTACCAGTCCTGACGTAACCCAGAAATGTTGGTTACCCCCATTTTACAAGGCTATCTGTGTCTAGCCGGAGCTATGCACCAGTAGCCCCAACTAAATGGGTTGACAGGAGTTCCCCTCTAACTATAGCCCAAGTTAGTGGACGGGGATCCTGCATTGGCACTGTCCCTAAAGACAAGCACAGACTTTGCTCCTCAATAGCAAGCCTTGTTGGTTCAGTTAAAACTGATTGGTTATCTCCCACCTCAGGGGGTTGGTGGTTTTGCTCTTGCACTGAATTAACCCAGCATCTATCTAATGCTGTTTTTATTGCAACTACTGATTTTTGTGTTATTGTGACATTTCTTCCTCGTGGCCTGTATCACAGAGAATGATGTACACTAGCACTGGGAACCTGACTCTGTCCTGAGGTTTAAGAGAGAGCCCATGACTGTTATGACCATAGCTGCCCTGTTAGGTCTAGGACTGGCGGGCACAGAAACAGAAGTTGCATCCTTAATCACCGAGAGAAATCAACTCCTTAAGGACAGAAATCGATGAAGAACTGGAGTACATAGAATGATCTATTAGCCATTTAGAGAAATCCTTCAACTCCTTATCTGAAGTGGTCCTTTAGAATCGTAGGGAGTTGGACCTAGTATTTCTAAGGCAAGGCGGTCTTGGAATAGCACTGGGAGTGGAGTGTTGCTACTACACGGACCAAACTGGGGTAGTGAGGGACTCCATGGCTGAGATCTGTGAAGGTCTAGCCAAGAGGAAGATGGAATGAGAATCCCAGCATTGTTGTTTTGAGTCACGGTTCAACAAGAGAACTTGGCTAACTACACTATTGTCCTCTTTGATGGGACCTTTACTCATCATGCTTCTACTATTACACTGGGGCCTTATAACTTGAAAAGACTGTTAAAATTTGTAAGTGACAGTGTCAGTACTGTCGAGTTGCTGGTATTCCAAGAACAGTATCAGCAGTAGCCCTGTGCTGAGGAACATTCCTCAGTATAAACAGAGAAGAGGGGAGTTGCAGTATAGGTAAATGCTATGATAGTATATTAGAATGCTAAAACAGAATGCTTGCATTGGTCAGTTTCAGATTCCCTTGTGCTGAAGAAACTGCTTCTTTGCTAGGCCAGGAGGCGCCAGGACTTTGGGAGGATTGCACTTTAGTGATAAATTGTTCTTTGCTGCCTTGCAACTTTGTGGACCCAGGTGCAGGTGGGCAAGGACACAGTTCTTCTTTGGTCTGAGGGACAGGAGGAAGATAAGGGTGTGAGAATGGGATGATAGTGGGTATGGGAATGGAACAGGCTGCCTGTGCCCGGAAGGCCATAAAAATGAACATGTCTAAGATTGTTGTTTTCGTGAATTTCCCAGCCCAAAAGGGCCTATATAAGCTTCTGTCTTGGGCTGTTTGGGGTCCTACCACCAGGCTTGGCTGGCCTGTGTACCCCAAGTGTATCTTGGCAACAGTATGCTAGTGCCATAAACTCTGCTTGCTGTTTGCATTACCAGCGAGCCTCTTTGTCATTCTCTGGGGGATGACTGGCTCCCACTCAGACATCTGAGTGGCTATAGTCTGGACTCCAGCATTTGCTGCATCACAAATCCAAGATGCACGACAGCTTCTGCCATGTATCTGTCCCGAATAGTTGGACATCGCTGAGCAAGGGGACCACTTCATACAAGGGCCAACCCCAACACAGTGTCAAACCATTCTCGTGGGTCCCTGTTCTACCTGAATGAATGTGGTCTCCACAGAGGCCCAAAGACTCCGCATTGTATCACAGGGCTATGGCCATCCTCTGCTGATGTGACTCTAAAGAGAATGACAATGAAACCACAACCATGAAGAAACACTTTTCTAGTAACAGTGTTGCAAAAGCCCTGGGCTTCACTCCATTTTCAGCATATTGGCACACTCCCATTCATTAGACACCCAAGCCCATACACTCATGGAAAGCTGATATCCACGGAGGCTGGTCATCCTCCCTGGTACAGTCTGTGGGGATAAGTGTGTGTATGGAGGGGCGTGAAGAGAAGGGCATGGGGGAAAGACCGCAGAAAGCAGAGTTTGAGCCACCTGCCGGCTTTCTGCACTGGGCATAAAGCTACCTGTCTGTGGCCATGGCTTTCCTAAAATGCTGAGGCCATAGCATTCCATGCCATTTATGATCAGGAGGCTGCTGAGTGGACAGGTGGTATGGCCACAGAGCCCTGTGAGTTCATGGAGGGGCAGCCAATTGGGATACTCCCTGTACCTGGACTGCCGCATGCGCTTACGTGAGTGAAACAAGAGTGAGGGCTGAGATCACGGTCCAACAAAGTGGCTGTGATGTCACCTGTATGTGGGCCCAATTCATCACCCCATGCCTGTGAGATTCTTGTCATCTGGAGATCCACACCAACTGTAGCAGCTGGCTTACAATCCTATGGGTGTCAAACTGCTACAATTACCCAGCCACACAAAAGACAGTCACACAGGCACCCCAAAATGCTGCTATGGCAACTGTGTACTACTCCAGGAGTCTGAGATGCATGACAGTTGCCACCATGTATCTGTCCCCCATAGTTGGACATCGCTGAGAAGGGTGCCCACTTCATACAAAGTACAGCTCCAACACGGTGTCAAACCATTCTCTTGGTTCCCTGTTCTACCTAAACAAATGTGGTCCCCAGAGAGGCTCAAGGACTCCCAATTGTGGCTCAGTGCTATGGGCTTAGGTGTGTGAAGTAAGAGGGAGCGCTGAGCTCAAGGTGCACCAAAGTTGCTGTGCTGTCACCCTCCCTTTGGTACAACTCATCAACACACATGCCTGTGAACTTCTTTTCATCTGGAGCTCCACATCACCTATGGCAAATGGCTTACAATCCTATGGGCATCAAACTGCTACAGCGTTCTACTCACACACCCCCTGACAAAGACTCAGACAGGCACCCCAACATGCCCCTTTGGCAACTGCATGCTACTCCACAAATCCAAGATGCAAAACAGGTTCTGGTATGTATCTGTCCCCCATAGTTGGACCTCGCTGAGGAAGGTGCCCACTTCATACAAGGGCCAGCCCCAAGGCTGTGTCAAATAATTCTCATGGGTCCCTGTTCTACCTAGACAAATGTGGTCTTCTTAGTGACTCAAGGACTCCCCATTGTGACACAAGGCTATGGCCCTCCTCTGCTGATGTGACTCTAAAGAGAATGACAATGAAACCACAAGCCAGGAGAAATTATTTCCTAATAACTGTGCTGCCAAAGACCTGGGCTTCACTCTGTTATCTTGTTGGAGAAGTGAGGTTTTTGTCTTTTCCATTGCTGCTAGTTTACCAGTAAGAACCTGTGGCACACAGAGATATGATTTGCTCGGTGGCAGTTCATCTTTAACTCACAATGATCAGGGCTCTCACTATACTGAGGACAGAGGCCCTCCTTCTCTCCTCCACTTAAAGATTAACATGTTCCAGGTGCTCTTATTTGAGGATGTATTAGGACATTGTGATCCAGTAATATTAATAACCCAGTTGTGCGTTGTGTAGGTCTGAATTGTGGTTCCACATGATGGGAATCGAGTTCAATAATTATGATTCTGTTGCATGGTCAAACAGCTCTGAGAATGTGATGCTTGCTCTTCATTTATTTTCTATGAGCTGTGAAAAAGAAATATCCGGACAAGTATTGGAAGATGAAAAATTTATGTAACAATATACTAAGCAGCATCCAACAAAAATGGATTCTCATTTGCACTGCCTGTTTTTTCTATATTCCGCCTTGCTTTTGGCTCTCTTGTACACACACACACACACACACACACACACACACACACACACACACACACAAACTGAGTTTTTCTTGTGAAAGGTCCTTGATAGATAGCTGGTGAACCATTCCCAAATGTCACCCATCATCTGTGATAAGGATGAAGGCATCCTTAGCTACATGACGAACGTACAGATCAGTTCCTTGGCTAGTTTCAGGCTAGTCCTATGCAAAAGGCACTGTGAGTCATAGAAGTAGTTTTGAACAGTTGAAAGGAGACTCATTGGTGAAAAATCAGCATGCTTCATCTTATCCTAACTGGATTCCAAACTCAAGCATCCCAAGAATAGCTTCAAGATCAGGTTGTTCTGCAGCAATCTCTCCTTCTCTAACGCAGTGATTGTTAAGGAATAACAAGCTAACAT
>NW_024465372.1:0-50120 GCF_017591425.1 Ochotona curzoniae
AAAAACAGCATCAAAAGATGGAATAACATCCCGTGCTCCTGGATAGGCAAAATCAATATCATTAAAATGTCTATACTACCACAAGCAATATACATTTTCAACGCAATTCCAATCAAATTGCCCAAAACATTCTTCAAAGAACTGGATACAATGAGTCAAAAGTTCATCTGGAAACACAAAAAACCACGAATAGCTAGAACCATCCTGAAAAATAAGAAGTTAGCAGGGGTAATCACAATCCCGGACCTCTGGACATACTATAGAGCAGTGGTTATCAAAACAGCCTGGTACTGGCACAAAGAGAGAAAGGAAGATCAACGGAATAGAATAGAAGCACCAAAAGGGAACCCACACAAATACAGCCAATTAATCTTTGACAAAAAGACCAATGATAGTTCAAGCAAGTGGGAAGGCCTCTTTAGTAAATGTTGTTGGGACAACTGGCTGATAGCCTGCACACACAAAAAGATAGACCCACATCTATCACCATACACTAAGATCCAATCTACATGGATAAAAGACCTAAACCTACATCCAGAAACCTTCAAACTCTTGCAAGAAAATGTAGGAAATACCCCGCAAGACCTAGGAGTAGGTGGCGACTTTCTAAGAAGGACACCAAAAGCAATAGCAGTTGAGAACAGAATAAACAAATGGGACCTCATCAAACTAAGAAGCTTCTGTACAGCAAGGGAAACAATCAACAAAGTAAAAAAGCAACCCAGAGAGTGGGAGAAGATCTTTGCACACGATATAGGCGATAGGGGGCTAATTACCTGGATATACAAAGAACTTCAAAACAACCAAAAAACCAAAACGAACAAGCCACTCAAGAAATGGGCACGGGAAATGGGTAAACATTTCACAAAGGAACAAGTCCAAATGGCAAACAAACATATGAAACAATGTTCCAGATCCCTGGCAATAAGGGAAATCCAAATTAAAACATCGATGAGGTACAACCTAACACCTGTAAGATTGGCCCACATAAACAAGAACACCAATGACGCTTGCTGGCGAGGATGCGGGGAAAAGGGAACTCTACTCCACTGCTGGTGGAGCTGCAAATTGGTACAGCCTTTATGGAAATCAGTCTGGAGAACACTCAAACAACTCAAAATCTGCATACCATATGACCCAGCAATAGCACTCCTAGGAATATATCCAAAACACCTGTTTTACGACAAACCAACATGCATCCCTATGTTCATTGCAGCACAATCAGTAATTGCAAAAACATGGAAGCAACCAAAATGCCCATCAGCAGAAGATTGCATAAGAAAGCTTTGGTTCATCTACTCCATGGAATACTACTCAGCTATTAAAAAAAACAAAATGCAGTTCTTTGTGGCTAAATGGGCACAACTGGAAACTATAATGCTAAGGGAAATGAGCGAATCCCAAAAGATTAGATACCACATGTTTGCCTTGATTTAACCTGTAATTTTTTGTTTGGTTGTTTGTTATTTTTTGAACCTGTCATTGATACTGTCTCAACCCAGATGTTTCGAAGAATGGAACTTGCATTATTTTTAACATATTGTTTACCCAATACTATGTCAATTAATTCCATAATGTTGTATATTGATACTGAGGCCTTGTTGGGGCTTTTAACTGACCGGATCTTTACTCTGTTAGACCTATCTTCAGACCATAGAAGGTCTCCCCAAGAGGCCACTGAACTTATCTGGACAATAAGACGCTGAACTTTATGCTAGGCATGTGTTTGCAAGCAACGAATCTCAACTGAACTTGAACTATGGTTATGCAACAAGGTGGAGGAATCCACCATGGGGGGAGGGGTAAGGGAGGGGTGGGGGGAATCCCCAGCGCCTATAAAACTGTACTACATAATACAATGTAAGCAACAATAAAAAAAAAAAAAGCATCAGATAGATGCTGGATTAATCAAGTGCAAGAGCAAAACCACCAACATCCTGAGGTGGGAGATAACAAATCAGTTTTAACTGAACCAACAAGGCTTGCTATTGAGGATAAAAGTCTCTGCTTGTCTTTAGGAACAGTGCCAATACAGGATCCCCGTCCACTAACTTGGGCTATAATCAGAGGGGTACTCCTTTCAACCCATTTAGTTGGGACTACTGGTGCATAGCTCCAGCTAGACACTGATAGCCTTGTAAAATGGGGGTAACCAACATTTCTGGGTTAGGTCAGGACTAGTAATGTTTAGATTAGCTTCCACAGAGGCCCATTCTTCTCTTGGCCCCAGATTGGGAGAAGGGAAGCTTCAGTCTGCTCCTCTTCCACCGTGGGGATGTTGGAAGTAAGGAAGGATGGTGTAAGGAGGGCTGCTGGAATAAGAAAGTGGGGTAATGGGCTCCACCATCTGGGACACAAGGAGGGTTCCACTGGGTTTGCGGCCGTTTGCGTGATATAACACAACACCCCAGATCAGTCCGGATTTCCACCATCTCTCTTCCCTAGCTCAGTGAATCTGACTCTAAGTCGCATGGAGATTTGCCAAGTGAATTATTTTCTTTTTTTTTTTTTAAGATTTATTTTTATTTTCATTGGAAAGGCGGATGTACAGAGAGGAGAGACAGAGAGAAGATCTTCCGTCTGATGATTCACTCCCCAAGTGAGCGCAACGGCTGATGCTATGCCGATCCGAAGGTAGGAACCTATTCCAGGTCTCCAATGCGGGTGCACGGTCCCAAAGCTTTGGGCCATCCTCATTTGCCTTCCCGGGCCACAGGCAGGGAGCTGGATGGGAAGCGGGACCACGAGGATTAGAACCTGCTCCCATATGGGATCCCGGGCGTGCAAGGCGAGGACCTTAACCACTGTGCCATTTCACCTGGCCTCACACGAATTTTTAAGCCACTTAAGCCAAGGAGGTGAACACCACTTTTCCCATGTCAAGAGGTGAACAAAAGAATTGGATTAAATCCGATTTAGCAATGGCCCACTTCCGGGGCACATCATTAGATGTTACACAGCCCCAACTCCTACAGTAATAGTCATTCACACCCCCACATGTATTGTAAGTCTTTCTAGTGGATTCAGGTCAGGCATAGAAACCTGCCACATGTACATTGTTCAAGGACCATTTCTTTGTGTTCAAGTCTCTCAAGCTGAAGTATAAATCTGGCCACCATGAGTTTAGAGGCTATGAGGCTGACTTCCAGGCAAGAACCTCATGAGTGGGGGCCATCTCAGTTTCTAGGTGATGTTATAAGGGTGATGTGGATTGTCAGCAGTAGTCTCTCCAACTAAGGCTGCAAGGACGCTGAACATGGGTCTGAGGGACATGTAGACTGAATGCTTGCCTCGGAGTTTTTCACCAGCTTGAGTCTTAGTGGGTTGCTGGCATTCTGTTGTGCTTTCCATGAGGAGCTGGTCTCCAGCTCACGGGATGGAGCTGTGGCATTTTGGACATCTGAGTGTTGCACACATGGTCCAACTCTATCGACCTTTAAGGCAGATGGGGTAGTAAAAAGTACAACATAAGGGCCTTCCCATCATGACTCCAGAGTTTCAGCTCAATGATGTCATACCCAGACCCAGTCCCCTGGGACAATGCCATGCTCCATTATCAGATACTCTTTCTTTTCATAATAAGCCTGCAGCAGAGGCCAAATCTCTTGCTGCACTGTAAGCAATGCCTGCATACTGGCCAAGTAATTTGGAGCCACTTTGGTCTTATCCATAGAGAGAGATCATTGGACAATAGGGGGCAGAGCCCTGTACATAATTTCGAATGGGGTCAATCCGTGCACACAAGGAGAATTCTGTACTCGGAAGATGGCGTGGGGAAGGAGAGTCACCCAGTCTCTGCCAGTCTCAGAGGCCAATTTAGATAAAGTCTCCTTAATGGTTCTGTTCATTCTTTCTACTTGCCCTGAGTTCTGTGGATGGTATTCACAATGCAGCTTCCAATTTGTTCGCCTGGCTTGGGCCAGCCCTTGTAGGACTTTATTAATGAAAGCAGGACCATTGTCCAACCCTAGCATAACTGGAACCCCATGTCAAGGTGAAATTTCCTCAAACAATATTTTAGCCACCAACTGACTGATTTCTTTCTTAGTAGGGAATGCTTCTACCCACTAAAATGTGTCTACAAAGACTAGTAGATACTGGTACCCGAACTTTCCTGGCTGTAGGGAGCCTCCAGCCCACACCCTAGATGGATGGCGCCAAACTGCTGCTTCCTACTGTGGTAGAAAAAACAAGTCTCAGGAAGTCTGCTGCGATTGTCCCAGGGGTGCGTGGATGGCACGTGGAGAGAGCGTGATCTGAGTGAGGATTGCCTGCCCGCTGCATTCAGAGGTGACGTTTACGTTGATTGGCCGTGTTACCCAATATAAGGGAGCCAGAGAAATGGGAGGAGGAGGGAGGGATAGAGCACCTCGCCATGAGGCGGCTGCATGGTGGCCGCTGCACACCAGTTTTGCTGTGTTGTCTCTGCAATAAAGGTTCCACAAACACAATGAGAGTCTGGGTTTGACTTGCTGGCCATGGGACCCCGATATCTGGTGCCATGACTCAGATAGGTATGTGTAACTACAGGTAAGCCATAGTCGGGGATAAGAGCCCAGGGAGCAGCAGAAGTGGGGAGTGTACAATGGAACTGAGCTGAGACTCAGGGAGCCACAGAAGCAGAGAGTTTGAAACAGAGCTGAGCAGAGACTCAGGGAGCTGCAGAAGCAGGGAGTGTGAAATGGAGCTGAACAGAGACTCAGCCATCTTGAGCGGGAAGCATAGGCTACGTTTGCGGGATAGCGACAAGAGTAAGCTCATCGAAAGTGGTGACAATATGGGGAATTCAACTTCTTCAGTATACATGCAGTGTTTACTGCAGAAGCTACTGAAGAAGAATGGAACACTGGTAAAGGTACAGACAGTACTTTCATTTTTGCAGATAGCAGAGCAGCACGCTCCCCGGTTTCTAGAGGAGAGACTCCTAACGCTGCCGCAGTGGGAGCATTTAGGTCGAGACTTATCCCGAGTGGATCAGCATACATCTTTTGTTGTCCTGAAAAAATCCCCTCTATATTGGTTTTATTCGTGTCCATTCTGCTCTACCTGGGCCCCTGGCCCAGGGCAATACTATGGCTGATGCTGCCTCTCAGTATTTATTGGCACTTTTGGTGGAACAAGAAGCCCAGTGTTTCCATCAGTGCTGGCATGTTAGTGCCCGCACCCTAATGAAGCATTTTTCTATCGCTTCAGAGACAGCTTGGTCTATAGTTAGAGAATGTCAATCTTGTGCTCCTTTTCTTTCTCAACCTCATGTTGGTGTGAATCCACATGGTTTTTTACCCAATCATGTGTGGCAGATGGATGCTACCCATATTCCAAGCTTTGGTCATTTATCCTTTGTTCATGTCTCCATTGATACCTTCTCAGGAGTCCTGTTCACCTTGGCCCATACAGGGGAGAAGGTGCAGGATGTTATCTTGCACTGTTTGCATGCCTTTGCCACTTGGGGCGTGCCCCGTATGTGGAAAACAAATAATGGCCCTGCTTATATGGCAAAGGTCCGCATTTCCTCCTATTTCTCCTTCTTCCCTCCTTCCATTGTCTCCTTCCCCACATCCTGATCCCCATACCCTTCTTCCCAAAAGCCTCATTCTAACCTTGGTTAATCAGACTGCCTTGACAGTTCGGGAATCCTCACCTGAGCTGATGAATGATTGTTGGCTTTGTTCAAATGCCCGTCTTTATGAAGATATTGCTTTGATTGATGATTTTTTTTATTATTCCAATTCTTCTTCCCCTTGTATGTGGATCAGTGATGATTGGTCTGGTATATCTCTAACCTAGGATGTTGGTTTAGGTCTTTGCTTAATTACCTCCCATAGTTCCCACCATTTAGATTCCTTTTCCTATTTGTGTAATTCCACCATTATTCCAGAAACCCATTCCCAAAACCTTCTTCCCCGAGCAATGCTTGGTGGCCTGCACCGGCGGTCTCACCCCTGCCTTTCCTATCAAGTTTTTTTTTATATTATAAGCAATTTTGTATTTTAGTCCAGTTAGTCCCTCACTTGTCCTTTTATGCCTCTGAAGAATTTTTGTAGTTTTGGGAATTCAGTCCCGTTTCCCCCTCCCGCTCCAAGCATTAGCCAATTACTGCCCTTACTGTTTCTGTTCTTTGGGACTTGGAACTGTTGATGCCGGCACAGGCATTTCCTCTCCTGTTCTTTCCCAAAATCACTATGCTGAATTGCGTGCAGCCATTGTTGAGGATGTACAGCGTTTACAACAGAGTATTGATGATTTAACCAATTCGCTTTCTTCCCTAGCTGAAGTTGTGTTACCGAATCACTGTGGTTTAGAATTGGTATTTCTCCAACAAGGAGGTTTTTGTGCTGTCCTTAAAGAGGAATGTTGTTTTTATGTGGATAAAACAGATACAGTTATAGAAAAATAAAAAAAGGTTTGTGAAGGTCTTGAATAACGAGATAGAGAGAGAGGAGAGAGAGAGAGAGAAGAGAGTTGGTATAAAAGTTTATTTTCCTCTTCTCCCTGGCTAACTACCTGATTGCCCACCATTTTACAACCTCTGATTGAATTATTACTTTTGATTTCCTGTGTTCCTTGGTCATTCATAAAAATCACCAATTTCATAAAGCAACAAATTGATCACCGGGCTTCAAAATCAATTCAGTTGCATTATTATCACCTAGCTTTAGAGGATAGATTGTGTATGGAAGATTTTGACTCCCTGAGTGGTGATCCCCCATGTTGCAACATGTGGTGTAAGTCTTCAAATCAGTTCATCTAACATGATGTGCCCCTTCACGGTTGGGGCGGGTATTTGCAGGCAAGGCTGTCATTAATGGCAACATTGCCAGGAGAAACAAGCTCCAGCTATAGACTGTCATAAAGCTCCTTTTTAGTAAGCATGTAGCCAATGACAGGCAGCTTTCTGATACCCGATCAACTTAAGAAGGGAGCCCTGGGTGACTGGCATAGCTGCCCAGAGATGGGTAAAAGTTGAGGGTACCTCAGAATGAACCTAACACAGGCGAGGCTTATCTTGCCTTAATGAATATTTTGCCTTTCACCACTTTTGTTATTATATTAGAGAAATGGGAGATGTTGGGAGCCTTATCACCTAGGCATATTGAAGTCATTTTGAACTTTGCAAAATGTCAGTGGAAAGCACCAGCTAGCAAAGAGCAAGTGAAACCAAGTTTTAAGATGGCCTGTGGTTTACAATTCATTTAGCGACTCACCCTGCTCTGATCAACCTTGGTGCTCATGACAGAATGTTGGCTTATGCCCTGTCTGCTGGCATCTTCTTGTGAGCATAGTGGGGTGTGAGAAATTGCTACCCAGAGTTGTGAAACCATACCATGAGCTTGTTTCCTCTTTCTCTCCACCCATCGATCCTGTTTTGCAGATTATAAATCTCCGAGTAAAAAATAAAAGTTTGGTCAGCTGGATCAGACTTTTTGTCTTGCTTCCGTTTTTCATGTATCTTGTCCTCCATTCTATCCTAGGTTGGTTGCGACCTTCATTTACTATTCTGCTGCATGGGACAAAAATCCATGGTGACCATCAGGTCCCTTTTGGCCTGGTGCAAAAAGCGGGCACATGGCTCAAGCTCTGCTTTGTGTGGTGTAATGAAATGACCCTCGGTCATCTTACACATACCCAATACAAGCACATCCACATAGGCCCTACCAGAGAGGCTGTCCAGCCTCCATGGAAGCCAGCTGTCTGTGAGTGTATATTAAGTGGGAGTTTGCCAATATGCTGAAAATGGAGTGAAGCCCAGGGCTTTTGCAACACTGTTACTAGGAAAGCATTTCTCCTGGCTTGTGGTTTCATTTTCATTCTCTTTTGAATCACATCAGCAGAGGATGGCCATAACCCTGAGCCACAACAGAGTGTCCTTGAGCCAGTATGGAGACCACATACATCTAGGTAGATCAAGGGCCAAGTGTATGGCTTAACATGGTGTTAGGGCTATCCCTTGAATGAAGTGGGTGCCAAGCTCAACGAGGTCCAACTGCGGGGGACAGATACATATAGAAGCTGGTGCACATCCTGGATTCGTGGAGTAGCTAACAGTTGAAAAAGATGGGTGTGGGGGTGCAAGTGTGGTCGGCCATTGTAACAGTTTGACATGCATAGAAATGTAAGCGCACAGGCCCCTTTGGACAGGTGCAGAAAGCTAAAATGTGGCTAAATCTCTGCTTTCTGTGGTCTTCCACTCAATGCCTTTCTGGCCCACACCCAGACAAACAAACACATCCCTACAGGCCCTACCAAGGAGAATGTCCAGCCTCAATGGAAGCCAGCTTTCCATGAGTTTATTGAGCTTGGGTGACTATGGAGTGAGAGTGTGCCAATATGGTGAAAACGGAGTGAAGCCCAGGGCCTTTGCAACACTCTTACTAGGAAAGCATTTGTCCTAGTTTGCAGTTTCATTGTCATTCACTTTTTAGAGTCACATAGGTAGATGATGGCCATAGCCCTGAGCCACAATTTAGGGTCCTTGAACCACTATTCACCTAGGTAGAACACGGACCAACGAGAATGATTTGACAGCACAATGGGGCTGTCCCTTGTATGAAGTGGGCACCCTGCTCTGCGAGGTCCAACTACTTCCATATTGTTTCTTTCATGTATCTGAGGTAAAGGGGGATACTGAGGGAGAAATTCTACCCGGTTTCCCACCCACCCCAAATCCCGCATGTTCGGCATGGTCTGAGATACTCAAGTAGTTTCGATAGTTCACCAGTTATGAATCGCTGCCAATCTTGCACCTCCAAACACGATGAGGTCGCTGAAAAAATCCACTGATTAACATTGTCCATCATAGTGTCTCTATTTGCCCAGTATTTTGTTGCCAACCTATAGCAGAGGTGGTTGATTAAGTTGTTCCATCTTCTGTCCTTTCATGGTTAGGATTCTGAGTCAGGCATTTCAGTTGGGGAGATCCCTAAAGAAACTTCATCTGAGGTGTTCCTAGGCCAGATTCTTGTATGCACCAACAAGTACAGGGCCCAGCACAGTCCAACGGCCTGACCGGCTGGTGGTTGCATTTGCTGGGTTGGTTCTTTCCAGGTGGTTATGCAGTTTAACTTGGCAGAATTAGCCCCCAGTGTCAGTTTCTGCCAGCTGATGTTGCGGCTACACCTAAACAACCCTCGCCCACTCTAATTGTAGATTGCACCAATAGGAATAATAAGCCCAGTCTGGCTTTTCCCTGATCTAGTCCACATGAGGTGTACAGGTGTACAGTTGTAGCCCTGCATAGTCTGGTCTGCCCCTGACCCAGTTCATGCTCTCCAGTTGGAGTAGCTGAACAGCAGGAGAACCACTCTTTATTCCGCTGCTGGTTCTGCACCCTCCCTCCCTGGTTCTCACAAGTGCTGGATGGGCACTGCAGTCACATCCGGTACAACCTCATCCTGGCATTCTGTATTGTGGACTGGTTTTTATCGCGGCTGAAACTGGCTGGACCCTGACTCCGTTCTGGTGCTCGAATTTGCCAGTGATGACATGAACAGATTCTGCCTGTTCTGCCCCCAATCCATGGCTAATGTATGCCAGTGGGAAACTTCTTGTGGCCTGCTCTGGGCTGTTTCCATTCTTGTTTTCTGTGCTTACCCACATGGTCTGTGTCTTGCCAGAGGAGGTGCCAGGCTCTTCCATCAAAACCTCTCCAAGTGCAATTTCGCACATACTATGGGATCCATGAGCCAGAAGTACTCAGTACACCTCCTGTCCACATGCTAGAGTTTGGGTTAAAGGCCCCGGACATGAGGGTGTGAACTAGTCAATCCCCAGAGAATGATAAAATGTCACTTGGAATGCAAGCAACAACAGAATTTATTGTGCCATCATGCTGGGGACAGACCACACTTGGGCACACAGGCCTGCCAAGCAGGGTGGTCAGACCCTGAATAAGCCCAAGACAGAAACTTATATAGGCCATTTTGGGCTGGGAAATACATCAAAATAACTACCTTAGACATGTTCATTTTTAGCCTTTAGGCACAGGCATCTTGTTCTGTTCCCATACCCATTATCTGTGTGGCTCATCCAATTCTCACACCCTTACCTTCCTCCTGTTTCTGGGACTGGAGAATAGTTGTGCCCTTGCCCCCTGCACCTGGGTTGACAATGTTGCAGGACAGCAAAGAACACATTTATCACTAAAGTGGAATCCTCCCAAAGTTCAGGCGCCTGCTGGCCTGGCAAAGTACCAGTTTACTCTATACAAAGAAATGACACACTGCGCAACAATAGCATTTTAACCACACCCCACACACACCACCTGTGCCCACTGGCTTACAATCCTCTGCGTGTCAAACTGTAACAACTGCAATCCCTTCCTTCCATACATACACCCCCAGTCCCATCTTTGGCAACTGCTTCCTACTCCATGAATCTGAAATGCATGATAGTTTCTGGCATGGAGCTGTCTCCCATAGTTGGACCTCGCAAAGTAGGGAAGCCAATTCAGAACATGTATAGCCTCAACGCGGTTTCAAAATGTTCTTCTGGGTCCCTCTTCTATCTAGATTAATGTGGGCTTCATATTGGCTCAAGGACTTTCTTTGTGGCACAGGGCTATGGCCATTTTTGGCCTAAGTGACTCTTAAGTGAATGACAATGAAACCACAATCCGGGAGAAATGATGTCCCAGTAACCCTGTTGCAAACCTGGGATTCACTCCATTTTCAGCATATTGGCAAATCCCCACACCGTTCACTGGCAACTGTTTGACATTCCAGGAATCGGAGATGCACGACAGCTTCTGGCATGTATCTTTCCCCAATATTTAGAGCTTGCAGAGCAGGCCACACAAGTCAAACAAGAAACAGCTCCAACACGGTGTCAAACCATTGTCGTGGGTCCCTGTTCTACTTTGATGAATGTCGTCTTTCTAGATTCTCAAGTTCTCTCTGTTCTTGCACGGGGCTATGGCCATCCTCCACTGATGTGACTCTAAAGAGACTGACAATGAAACCACAACCTGGGAAAAATGCTTTCCTAGTAACAGTGTTGCAAAAGCCCTGGGCTTCACTCCATTTTCAGCATATTGGCACACTCTCACTCTCTAGACATCCAAGCCGCATACACT
The DNA here is from genome assembly GCF_017591425.1 of Ochotona curzoniae. Lineage (NCBI taxonomy): Eukaryota > Metazoa > Chordata > Mammalia > Lagomorpha > Ochotonidae > Ochotona > Ochotona curzoniae. Next base: position 11,072 of record NW_024465372.1, read on the forward strand.
CACAGACAGCTGGCTTCCATGGAGGCTGGACATCTTCCCTGCAAGGCCCTTGGGGATGTGTGTGTGTGTTGTGGTGGCAGTGAGCAGTGGGAGATTGGGTGGAAGACCAGAGAAAGCAGATCTTGATCACATGCTCACTTTCTCCACTGGGCCATGACGGGCATGTCTGTCACCATGGCTTTTCTAGAATGCTGAGGACATAGCATTTGGGGCCATTTATGACCAGGTGGCTGCTGAGTGGATGGCTGGTAAGGCCACAGGGCCCTGTGAGGTCACATAGTAGCAGCCAATGTGGATGCTCCCCATACTTGGACAGCCACATGGGCTTAGGTGAATGAAGCAAGTGAGAGCGGACAATTTTCTGTGTTGTCACATGCGTGTTGGTCCAACTCATCAACCTCCATTCCTTGACCTTCCTGATATCTGGAGCTCAGCACAACCTGAGGCAATGGGCTTACAATCCTATGGGTGTCCATCTGTACAATGGCCCACCCTCGCACCCAAACCCCAACATCCAACTTTGGCAAGAGTTGCTGTCTATATCCACAGCGATGGACTTGGTGTACATAGCTGATAACAACACTCGTGGACCCTGACTGATGGTAAACCCCAACGTTCATTAGTGGCTGCAGATTTTATACAATGATGGTCATATGGGTTAAGAGAGGAAGTACTGATTTCAATAACGAAACCCAGTAACAGTCTCTATGCTTTTGTTTGGAACTCCTTTTGTCGTTTATATTCCACCAAGTTTCTTACACACATACTGTCAACTCATCCGTTTCTATGCAAATGGTCTCCCTTCAGGTATACACAATATAACCATTTTTATCTCATGTAAATACTGTCCAATGGTCTGTAATCCTGTGCTCACTAACCTTCTGTGGTCACAATGTCTTCCTACAAATCCACTTTTTGTGTTTTATATAATTAGGCCTGAAAGTTGTAGCTGGGGGAACATGCTCATGGAAGACCAGATAAAGAGTGATTAACATTATTACATATTATACAAAGATGACTTCACCAGTGACTACACACCCTAACTGCCTATCATTACATCTAACTCCTCAACACCATTTTACCCAAAGAATAACCATTGGCTGCATATCAGGGATAGGGGCCGGTGAACACTCTGGCTATTTGAACCTGAGAAATGGGCATAGAAGATGCCATAGCTGCCAGGTATTCTCCAGGAAATGCATCTAATCATCCTTGTTAGAAGGTAGAAAAATAACAGCTATAATTTCTCCTGAGCTAACATGTTTTTGAATTTAACCTAAATCAGAGTTGCACAGGAACAGTGAAAGGATCAACATTAACATCCATCATACACAACAGCTAAATACAGTCAAAGTTTCTATACAGTTACATCTTGCTTAAAATTAACAGTTATAAATTGATAAAAGTTTTCAGAGAGATTCTTATCCCAAAACTTAAACTTTGCAGTTTGTAGTGATCAGCACGGTTTTTGCAGAACTTTGTATTTAACAATTGAGGAATAGAATATATTTAGGCAGGTGAGCAGGGCAATCCCCAACAACTTAGTGAGTGAGGAAGCAACCTTGATGATTGGTGTAAGAGAGGGCTGGGATTCAGGGCTGGAACTAGGTATGAACAAGAGAAAGCTCCTCCTCTGAATCCAGTTGTCTCTGAGTGCCACCTGGGGCTCCTGGCTGAAGTTCTGATGTCACCAGACCCTATGAAGAGGGAACTGTGCTACTTCAATCCCGTGTGGGAAATTCAATAGGAAAGGACTGATCTCTGAGTTCTCAACCTCCAAGGGCACTCACCTTCCTTGTGATCTCCTTGGCAGTCAGGATATGGTTCTTGATGTCCTTGATGAGGCAGGTTTCCACTACTTCTGCAGTGAAAGCACATGACAGGCTTGCAGGGGCCTCGTAGGACTAGGATAGAGAGCTCCTCTTGTCCTCCTGCTCCTCCTTGATATCCCCTCCTGCTTTGTGTACACAACCTCCTTTAAGAGAGTGTCAGAGTCATCCTTGGATCCCACCACAAATTAATATGGTTTTTCTAATTCAAAAGGCAGTTAAGAATTTGTTATTTATGAATACTAAGTTACACTTAAAACCTTCCTCAAACATCCTAAGAAGGTAGAAAATTTCTCTGCACTCCTAACCTGTAGTGGAATAAGAGAAATATTAAACAAATTTAGATTTTCAGTTCTTAGAGGCAGTTCCACTGAAGGTTTCATGTTCTCCAGGGGCAGCATTGCAATGAAGAATGTTGCTGCTGCACTTCCAAATCAGATGAGTCATATGGAAACCCACAGTTTGGAGTATCCATAAGGAAATTCTAGGGACAAGAGCATAAGCTTTCCAATGGATTATTAATGTTCCAGAATATCAATCATTCAGTTGTATCATCAAATATATCATGAGGTCAGTGATAGTTGTGCTTGATGCACCAATCTCTTAGAATCCCCCATCAGCTGGTGTTGGGAGGGGTCTGGCCTCCTCCTCCTCCAATGTTTCCTTGATGGTGATGGATCTTACGGAATGAGGTCATAAAGCTGTCTTATTGCAGGAGCTTACTCCAATGAATGGAGTCCAGGGCTTATATTACGAGTAGGCATCCACACAGGCTGCAGCTCAGTTTCTGGGAAAACACAAGCAAGTCCTCTTCCCACAGTTAGCAATGGGTTAGGACCTCTCCACTTGTTATGGCTAGGTCCCTCCATCGAACCAAAGGCATCTGTGTTGGGCCAGCAAATGGTCTCCAGTAAATCAGAGTTGATGCTCAGCAGAAAACAAAATCTGAAGAAAACTTAAGGTGTATAAGACAAAATTAATGCACACACAGGAGTAGCATATTCCCCCATCTGCTTTTAAAACATAACCTTGTTATGTTCGTGTTTCCTTTTAATGATGTCCCAATCTTGAGGATATTGGGGGAGGCCTTAGTGTTGAACTGTCATGGTGTTTTCCTCAGTAACAGTATAAAGAGAAAACTGCTAAATATTAGATATACAAAAAATTATCCCAAAGGCTTATTGCCTGCTATAAATGAGAGATTAGTACAGGTTAACAATAAACTTAAATATAAATGTATCGATGATGTAACATTTTGAAAACAGCTCATTAGTCATTTAAATAACATAAATCAAAGAAATCTGTGTTAAGTCATAGTATTTTTGTTCGACGAAGCAAATCAGATTTTGTAACAGTTTAAAATGATGTAGATACTTTTACAATTCTATGAGAAAGCTATGGGGAGTGATTGCAGGTTGCCATAGTCCCAAGGCACCCTGGTCTTGTTGATAAACAAACAGCAACACATGATAACAATTTTAAACAACTTTTACCAAAGACAAATGTTAAGAGACACATGTATGTGCATGCACTCACACACTTTTGGAGACTTAAAATATTATTCTCAACCAAGCTTTGTAGTAGTGTTCACAAAGAACCAGTAAGTGAAACAATATTAAATCAATGGTCTTGAACCAAGAAACTCAGAGAAAAACATTAATTACTGCTATGAAATCCTTCCAATATCTCAAAATGCAAATTTCAGTCTTCCCAGTAATATAGGCCATTTTAAAAGAATACAAAGTTAACAACCAGAAACAACTCTAGATAGAGCTAAGTCATTAAAAGCGAGCAAACTAAAATTTAAACTTTCACAATTCCATGGATGTATACAACATTTTGACACAATAAAATTTACTCCATTTTGCATTTGGCAATGATCTTAATATAATCCAATAGCTTGGTCAACTGTCTCCACAAAATAGGAGAGAGATCTGTTGCCATTCTTGAGGCCTCATAGGAATACCAAGGGAAGCCCTAAGATTTGGAACCTTTGAATGCTTAAATGCTTTTTTTAGATAGCTAAAAATATCTGGAAGAAGATTTGTTGTTAATGTTAGCATGACACATTATACATTAGAATTGATTATTGATATGAGATCATCACTCAAATATCTTTAAAACAAATAAAAAAACTTGACACACTAAAGGCAGTGATATTTCATAATAGCCAAAAACACAAGAATTACACTAATACATGCAAAAATTTTGTAGACAATGAACATCACATTAATTTAACTTATGCCTTGCAATAATCGAAAAGCGTGCTAGAGTTCAATTCTATACCTAAATTACATTAAATTTCTTTTTTGTTTGTTTCTCTTTTTTAATTGTTGCTTACATTGTATTATGTGGTACAGTTTTATAGGCACTGGGGATTCCTCCTACCCCTCCCTTACCCCTCCCCCCATGGTGGATTCCTCCACCTTGTTGCATAACCACAGTTCAAGTTCAGTTGAGATTCATTCCTTGCAAACACATGCCTAGCATAATGTCCAGCGTCTTATTGTCCAGATAAGTTCAGTGGCCTCTTGGGGAGACCTTCTCTGGTCTGAAGATAGGGCTAACAGAGTAAAGATCCGGTCAGTTAAAAGTCCCAAGAAAACCTCAGTATCAATATACAACATTATGGAATTAATTGACATAGTATTGGGTAAACAATATGTTAAAAATAATGCAAGTTCCATTCTTCGAAACATCTGGGTTGAGACAGTATCAATGACAGGTTCAAAAAATAACGAACACCCAAACAAAAATTACAGGTTAAATCAAGGCAAACATGTGGAATCTAACACTTTGGGATTTGCTCATTTCCGTTAGCATTATAGTTTCCAGTTGTGCCCATTTAGCCACAAAGAACTGCATTTTGTTCTTTCTAATAGCTGAGTAGTATTCCATGGAGTAGATGAACCAAAGCTTTCTTATGCAATCTTCTGCTGATGGGCATTTTTGTTGCTTCCATGTTTTTGCAATTACTGATTGTGCTGCAATGAACATAGGGATGCATGTTGGTTTGTCGAAAAACAGGTGTTTTGGATATATTCCTAGGGGTGCTATTGCTGGGTCATATGGTATGCAGATTTTGAGTTGTTTGAGTGTTCTCCAGACTGATTTCCATAAAGGCTGTACCAATTTGCAGCTCCACCAGCAGTGGAGTAGGGTTCCCTTTTCCCCTCATCCTTGCCAACAAATGTCGTTGCTGTTCTATTTATGTGGGCCAATCTTACTGATGCTATGTGGTACCTCATCGATGTTTTAATTTGGATTTCCCTTATTGCCAGGGAGCTGGAACATTTTTTCATATGTTTGTTTGCTATTTGGACTTGTTCCTTTGTGAAATGTTTGCCCATTTCCCTTGCCTATTTCTTGAGTGGCTTGTTTGTTTTGGTTTTTTGGTTGTTTTGAAGTTCTTTGTATATCCTGGAAATTAGCCCCCTATCGCCTATATCGTGTGCAAAGATCTTCTCCCACTCTGTGAGTTGTTTTTTTACATTGTTGATTGTTTCCCTTGCTGTACAGAAGCTTCTTAGTTTGATGAGGTCCCATTTGTTTATTCTGTTCTCAACTGCTATTGCTTTTGGTGTCCTTCTTAGAAAGTCGCCACCTACTCCTAGGTCTTGCAGGGTATTTCCTACATTTTTCTTGCAAGAGTTTGAAGGTTTCTGGATGTAGGTTTAGGTCTTTTATCCATGTAGATTAGATCTTAGTATATGGTGATAGATGTGGGTCTATCTTTTTGTGTGTGCAGGCTATCAGCCAGTTGTCCCAACATTTACTAAAGAGGCCTTCCCACTTGCTGGACTGTCATTGGTCTTTTTGTCAAAGATTAATTGGCTGTATTTGTGTGGGTTCCCTTTTGGTGCTTCTATTCCGTTGATCTTCCTTCCTGTCTTTGTGCCAGTACAAGGCTGTTTTGGTAACCACTGCTCTATAGTATGTCCAGAGGTCCGGGATTGTGATTCCCCCTGCTAACTTCTTATTCTTCAGGATGGTTCTAGCTATTCATGGTTTTTTGTGCTTCCAGATTAATTTTTGAATCATTGTATTTAATTCCGTGAAGAATGTTTTGGGCACTTTGATTGGAATTGCGTTGAAAATGTATATTGCTTGTGGTAGTATAGACATTTTAATGATATTGATTTTGCCTATCCAGGAGCATGGGATGTTATTCCATCTTTTTAGGTCTTGTTCAATTTCCTTTTTAAATAGTTTGTAGTTTTCTTCGAATAGGTCTCCTACACTTTTGGTTAGATTCATTCCCAAATACTTCATACTTCTCTCTGCTATTTTGAATGGTATCCTGTTGGTTAGATCTTCTTCTATCTTGGTGTTATTTGCGTACACTATGGCTATTGATTTTCATTCATTAATTTTGTACCCTGCCACTCTGCCAAACTCTCGTATAAGTTCTAGTAGGTTCTTTATTGAGTCTCCTGGTTTTTCTATGTATAGGATTATGTCATCTGCATATAGTGAAAGCTTGACTTCTTCGTTTCCTATACGTATGCCTTTGATTTCTTTTTCTTGTCTTATGTCCTCTGCAAGTACCTCTAGGACTATGTTGAATAGCAGTGGTGATAGCGGGCATCCTTATCTTGTTCCAGATCTCAGTGGGAAGGGTTCTAGCTTTTCTCCATTCAGTATGATACTGGCGTTGGGTTTTTCATAAATTGCTTTGATTATGTTATGGATTTTCCCATCTATACCTACTTTGGCTAGAGTTTTTAGCATGAAGAGGTGTTGGATTTTGTCGAAAGCTTTTCTGCATCTATTGAAACTATTATGTGGTTCTTGTTTTGCAGTTTTTGGATATGGTTTATAACATTTATGGATTTCCGAATGTTGAACCATCCCTGCATTCCAGGGATGAATCCTACTTGATCCAGATGAATGATCTGTCTGATGATTTTTTGAATTCTATTGGCTAGGATTTTGTTGAGAATTTTAGCATCAATGTTCATCAGAGAAATAGGTCTGTAGTTTTCCTTCTCTGATGGTTCTCTGTCCGGTTTTGGGATTAAGGTGATGTTGGCTTCATAGAATGAGTTTGGGAGGGTTGCTTCCTTCTCTATTGTTTTGAAGAGCTTGTAGAGCATTGGGGTTAGTTCTGTTTGGAATGTTTTGTGGAATTCTGTAGTGAAGCCGTCTGCGCCTGGGCTTTTCTTTGTTAGGAGATCCTTGATGACTGTTTCAATCCCTAGCTCGCTTATGGGTTTATTTAATTCTGCAGTTGCCTCCGGACTGAGTTTTGGTAAGTGGTGGGAGTCCAAGAACTTTTCTATTTCTTGGTGATCCTCAAATTTGTGGGAGTACAGTTCTTTGTAGTTCTTTGTAATTTCTAATTATTTTCTTAATGATTGCAGTGTCTGTTGTTATGTTGCCTTTTTCATCTTTAATGCTATTGATTCTCACTTTCTCTTGCTTTTTTTTGGTCAATCGGGCCAGTGGAGTGTCTATTTTGTTTATTTTCTCAAAAAACCAACTTTTTGATTTGTTGATTTTATGTATATATTTTTTTCAATTTCTATTTGGTTTATCTCCTCCCTTGTTTTGATGATTTCTTGTTTCCTATTGTGAGTCCAGCTTCTCTGCTGCTGTTTTTCCAGATCCCGGAGGTGTGTGGTTAGTTCCTGTATTTGGCGTCTTGCTTGGGCCTTGACATGTGCCCCGATTGCGATGAATCAACTTGTAGCACTGATTTGGCGGTGTCCCACAAGTTTTGGAATGTTTGGGTAGTTGTTTAGATTCGCTTTATGTCCTATCATGTGGTCGATTCTGGAGAAGGTGCCATGCACTGCTGAGAAGAATGTATAGTCTGTGGCCTTAGGGTAAAAAGTTCTATATATGTCTACTAAGTCCAGTTGTTCTATTGTTTGTGTGAGCTCTGTTGTTTCTTTGTTGAGTTTTTGTTTCGTAGACCGGTCAATTGATGTTTAAGGTGTGTTGAGATCGCCTACAAGAATTGTGCAGCTATCTATGTCTTCCCTTAGGTCTTTAAGTAATTGCTTTACGTAATTAGGTGCATTAATATTCGGTGCATAAACATTAATGATGGTGATTGCTTCTTGATGGATCATTCCTTTCACCAGTATAAAATGGCCTTCCCTGTCTCTTTTGATGTTAGTGAAAATTGAAATCTATCTCGCCTGAAATTAGGACAGCTATCCCAGCTTTTTTTTTCAAGTCTATTGGCGTGAAATATCTTTTTCGATCCTTTCACTTTCAGTTTCTTTGCCTCCTTTCTGGTTAGATGTGTTTCTTGTAGGCAACAGATGGTTGGGTCTTGTTTGATGATCCATTCTATTAATCTCTGTCTTTTGATTGGTGAATTTAGACCATTTGTGTTGAGAGTTAAATTTGAGAGGTTGCAATTTTGCCCTGCCATGAAAGTGTGTTTTGTGTGTGTTGTTGTCTGTGTAATTGCCTTGTTTGTGTGGGCTTTAGTTTGGAGACCTTCTTATTTGCCATCTTTGTTTATGGTTTGCCTCCTTTTTTTCTGGGATTAGCGCATTTCTAAGAAGACTTTGCAGAGCTGGTTTTGTGTAAACATATTCTTCTAGTTTTTCTTTGCTATGGAAGTATCTGATTTCATTCTCATATACAAATGAGATCTTTGCTGGGTAGATTATTCTTGGTTGACAGTTGTTTTGTTTCAGGACTTGGAAGATCTTTGTCCATTCTCTCCTTGCTTGTGGGGTCTCTTCGGAGAAGTCAGCAGTGATTCTGATGGGTTTTCCCCTGTAGGTGATCTTTTCTCTACTTCGTACTTGTCTCAGGATTCCTTCTTTGTCTTCATTGGAGTAGAACTTGAGCACCGTGTGTCTGGTGAAGATCTCTTTGGATCATGTCTGTTGGGAGTTCTCTGTCCATCCTGTATGCGGGGTGGATTCCTGTTCCAAGTGTTTTGGAAGTTTTCCTGTATAATTTCGTCAAGCACTGCTTGCATTCCTGATTCTCTTTCTACTCCTTTGGGGAGGCCGATGATCTGAATATTCAATTTTCTAAGGTAATCCTTCATCTCTTGCATCATTTTATTAATTTTGCTGAGGCTTGTCTCCAGCTGTTTAATTCGCTGGGTACCTTCATTTTGTATGTCTTCTGTTTCAGAGATCCTTTCCTCTGCCGCATTTATTCTGTTGATCAGGCTTTCAATTTTATGTTCCTGGGCATCCAGTTTGGTTTTGATTTGTTGTATTTCGGCGATTATGCAGTTCTTGAAGTCTTCCCTCTTCATGTCCTTGTCTCTGATAAATTTTAGTATTATTTTCTTAAATTTCTTTTCTGGTAACTCTTCCATGACTGCATCTCGCATCTCCAATATTGATAATGGCTTTTGGCCCTTGTTTGGTGGGGTGCTGGCTCTTTCATCTGGAGCACAACTTTTTCTGGTGGTTTTTCCCATTGCGTTGGTGTATTTTGGTAAGGCCAATGGACCTATGTGTTGAGGGGTCGTCAGGCGCTTTCCAGTAGAGATTGGAGCCTGCAGGCATGCTGTTGCAAGGTGTGGTAATTTTCAAATCACCGTTGGTGCGTTCTCAGGGCCCGGGACTGTAGAGCACCACCTTGTGGGCCCAGTGGATTCCAGACACACTCTGGGCACCTCTTCTACAGGTGTGACACCCCAGGGCATGGAGGGATGGAGGCGCTCTCTGGATGTGCCCCCTGCATGGGAATCCACAGGACGTAGAAGGTTTTATGTGCTTTCTCCCTGTGTTCTCCGTGTCAGTGACTATAGGATTTTTCAGAGCCCAGCTGGTGTGTCTCCCACACACGGGACTGTGGGTGAGGCACTTTCTGGGCATGGCTCTTGTGCAGTGATTCCACCACTCATGGTGTGTGGGTGTTCAGGGCCTCCCCAGTGTGGCTCCCCCACACAGGCGCTTAGTGGAGGTGTGACCCAGGTGCACTGTTAAAATGATTTCTTCGCGGGTTCGCACAGTGTCAGTGTGGCGCAGGAGTTTTCAGAGCTCTCCTGGTGTGTCGCCCACACTCAGAACTGCGGGGTGGGAGGCAAGGAGTGGGCAAGTCACACTATTGGAGTGGCACCTGCGTGTCAGGGTCACACAGCGCTACACTTCCCAGTGCTCAGAGCCCTCCTGACTCCTGCGCTGTGGAGGCGGTTGCTGCAGGCCGGGCTGCCCAGCCTGCCCGGCGCAGCGTTCAGAGTCCTCCTGGTGTTGTCGCCCACCCACAAGATATCAGGGTGTGGGAGATTCCAGACCCTCGCCGGCAACTTCTGCGCACCGAGATGCACTGCCCCACTCAGCGCAGGAATATCTGGGGTGCTTTCCCAGTGCCTTCTCAGCCCCAGGACCACTGTGCGCTGCTCCCAAGGCACAGACCTGGCAGTTTCAAGGCGCTTGCCCTGTGTTCTCAGAGGCTGGAGCCTCTGCAGGGGGGATGAATGCAGAGACTGTTAACCCTTCCCTGGCTCACCAAACCTCCGGCTGCTGCAGTCTGCCTCTGCTGCTGTCGAAGGCATTTGCCGGTGATGATCCCTCCCAATTTCTTTGTCTCTGGGTCGGCTGCGTCTCCTGTCGGGCCGTTTTCAAAAGTGACTCAGCAGGTCTGGAGTGGGATTTCGACTTCTCTACCTTTGTTTTGTTTCGTTCTCATTGTTCTTCGGAGTTGTGTGGATCTTTTTGGCTCCACACTCTCCAGGGAAATTCACGCACCTCTCCCTGTGGTTCCCTGCTGTTCCTCTTTGCTGCTTCTATAGCATTCTATCCCTCTCTCACTGGTCGCTCCCTCACATCCTTCCTCCTACATCAGCCATCTTAAAACCGCCTCCTACAATAAATTTCACATTAAGAAAAAAGTCCCCGAAAAACTCCTCAAGATTTACAAAAGCCGAGTATCTTCTTTGAATTCCAAGTTCCCAAAAGTTGCAATGGATATTCATATTAAATAAGTTAGCTAAACATTTATCATAACAAAAGACCTTGGAATCAGTCATTATTATGAAACCTAGCCATTTAACTGAAGGCCTGTGTTCCAGCTTTCTCAGCATTTTAAAATATTTCAAAAGACATGCAGTTACAACCTGGGTATATTAACACAAAAAACAACAAACTTTCACCTTATGATGACACAATGTCATCACCCAAATACTCCTTAAAGCAAGAACATCACTTTGTTAATTTTAAACATTGAGAACCTAATGAGACAGAGAACATAAAAATTAACTTAATATAAAAACTTGCACTTAAAAACTAGCATACATGCTTAACCAATGCTGTATAGAAAAAGTGCTATATGAATAGCTTGCATTCACCACAATTGACTGAAATTTCATCCTTTAGGATTTACAGGTAGGGTATTGAGACAGTGGCTGTTTTAAATTTGAAGCTTCTCCACAGACAGAAATTGAATAGAATGTTCATGTTTTGTAAACCCTTGAATGTTTGGGACCTGGGGATGGCTTCTCCAGGAGTCTTCTGGCCTTAGGCATCTGCCATCATGATCAAATTTGGATTTCCATTCTTTTTTCCAGTGCCAGCCTCTTTGGCACTTAGGACATATTCCTGGAAAGTGACTGTTAGATGTATCATCATGGTATCTTTGAGTTGTAGGAAGCATCCAGCAACTTTTTTAAAAGTGTCCTGGCTTGCCACAGTTAAAATATTTAGCATTTATTTGCTTTTGAATGGCAAAAGTTTCAAGTGCTGTTAGGCGGGCATGGAGTTTAAATGTGCCTATGTTGCGACAGGCTTTCAGGTAACCCAGAAGATCCTATCTTTCTCTTACAGGATGAATAACAGCCTGGCAGTTCTCGTTCACATTATCAAAGGTGAGTTGCTTTAACAACAATTTCCTAGTGCCTTCTCCCCTAATTTGTTTTATTTCTATGGAGTCTGTCAAACGTCTTACAAAGTCAGCATAAGATTCTCTAGCTCATTGAATGACTTTTGCATAACTGCCTGCAAATTCAGACCCACTTTCAATTTTCTCCCATGCCACAATGCTATGTGTCATATATGAATGAGTGCAGCTTGAGTAGCAGTATCTGTTGCTCTGTAGTAACCCCCTGTCCATCTCCGACTAACATATCTTAAGTCAATTTCCCCCCTTGAGGGAGTTGCCGTCCTGATGCTCCTAAGGATCACAATTTTTCCTTAGCCATATTGCCTCTCCACATTTTCCATTGTAAATATTGAGAGGGAGAAAGACCTATTTTTTGCTATTTCTTTTTTTTTTTTTGAAATTTTTATAAAATTTTATTATCACATTCTTTACATAGTTAATTAGATTTAGAAGGTTCAAGGGCTACAAGAAAGTGGATAATACTAGTATGTTTTCCATATTGTTACCTTCATGTTTAAAGGGGGGTATTTAAGGGAGAAGGCCCACCCAATTTCCCACCCTCCCCAGGTCCTGGATGTAGGACATGCTCTGAGGTTCTTGCTCAAGTGGTTTTGATATTGCAACAGTTATGAATTACTGTCAATCTTGCCACTCCAAGCACTATGAGGGCTTTGAAAAATCCACTGATTGACATAGTCCATCATAGCTTAGATGGTTGGTTGACCTGTTCTGTCTTCTCTCTTTTCTTCGTTAGGGTTCTGAGTCCAGCATCTAGATTAGGAAGATCTCTGAAGAAATTTCTTGTATGTGCTAACAAGTACAGGGCCTGGTACCGTCCATTGCTCCAATCAGCTGGTAGTTGCAATTGCCGGGTTGGCTCTGTTTTCACTCCCGACTTCCACTGGAACCAATGGGTGTTGCAGTCCAGACTGGTTTTGCCCTGCACATACTTGGCCCTCACATAAACCAGCGGGAGCTGCAGCCTAGTTCGAGCGACCCACAATAACCCCCACCAGGCCCACCCCCTACCCTGGTTTGCCAGTAAGTGTAGCAGTAATCCAGTCTGCCCCACACCCCACTCCACCCCAGGTGCTATCTTAGTTTTATGTCCTCCTGTTGAAGTGGTAACCCAAGAGGGATGAGCCCACTACTTCCCTCCTAGGCCTCTCCCACTCCCAGATTCCAGCTGATGCTGTGTCTAAGCCCAAACAAACCTCACCCACTTTTATTTTGTTTGCACTAGTAGGAATAATCCGCCCAGCCTGGCTTTTCCCTGATCTAGTTTGCATGTGGCTCACAGGTGTGGTAGCTCTGCCTACTCTGGTCTGCCCCCACCCCAGCCCATGCTCTCCTGTGGAAGTAGCTGCCCTGCTATTTCTTAAAAATCATAATGAATTCAGTTTGCTTCTTGGGTTAAGGCATTTAAATATTCCCAAATATAAGAAGAAGTAGGTCTGTAGGACACACAGCCTTTTTAAGAGCTGTAATGGCATTAACATCTAGGCTTTCATAGGTAGGTTGTTTGTTTTCTTGTCTAAGTATGATTAGAAAAAGCAATCAGAATTCATGAGATCTCTGGGGAATATCAGACATTTGGAAATGTCTTTGATCAGATTAAAGAGTGAGATGGCATGGGTTGATGTTTAACTGTTTTTTATCCCATCCTCATTTACCTTACTAGAGAAATCCTGTGGTTTAACACTAAAAATGTTCTTCTTTTTCTTAGTTCTCATTTCATTTTCAGTCACATCATGGTAACATCTTCCATTAGGACAATCACTCCTGAGGTTTCTTTTCCTAATTTCCACATCTGCAGCATGAGGCCTTTCTCTTTTATCTGCATTAAGGTGGCAAATCCTCACAGGAGGGTCTTTCACACATTCTTTTTCATCTTCTTCATCTGTGGTACACACCATTTCTTTCCTAGCCACATTACGGTGGCTTCTCCCATTAGGGTAATGTCTCACAAGATGCTCTTTGTTATCCTCCTCATCTGTACTAGGATGCATTTCTTTTTAGCCATATTACAGTAGCCTTCCCTGTTAAGTAAGTCCCTTAAGGATTCCTTTTCTCTTTCTTCCTTGTCCGTATTATGAAACACTTCTTTTTTAGCTACAATTTGGTATATCTTCTCTTAGAGGAGTTTCTTGCAGATTCCACTTCTAAAATTATAACACCTCTAATTAAAGCTGATATAATCCAAAAACTAACTTGTGTCTTCTATTCTTCTGGCCTTTTCAACATTATTATAAGTAAAATTCTTGAATCCACTTTCTCGTGTCCATTCACATAGAGACCAACAATAATATTTACTAATAATCTGTAAATAAGAATGTAATTTGTGCCTAGTTACCTTGGCTCCACATTTCACTAAAAATTTCTGCATAAGAGACATGAAAGATTGTGCCCTAAATGGTTCTGATCCATTTTACCACACACCACTTTCTGTGGGGGGTGTTCGTTGAACTTTCCTTCTGCAACACTGGGCTTCACTCCGTTTTCAAAATATTGGCACACTCCCTCTCAGTGCCCTAAACACTCATGGACAGCTGACTTCCACGGAGGCTGGACATACTCCCTGTTAGGGCCTGTGGGGATGTGTGTGTGTGTGTGTGTGTGTGTGTGTGTGTGTGTGTGTGTGTGTGTGTGTGTGTGTGTGTGTGTGTCAGGGTGGGGTCGGAGGGACATTGGTGGGAAGAACAGAGAAAGCAGAGCTTGAGCCACCTGGGGCTTTTGGCAACAGGCCAAAGTGGCCTGTCTGTCGCCATGTTTTTCTACAATGCAGAGGTCATAACATTCCAGGCTGGTTCTGACCAGACAGCTGCTGAGTGGATGGCTGGTATGGACACAGAGCCCTGTGAGACCACATTGTGGCAGCCAATCGGGATGCGCCCTGTACCTGGACAGCCGCACAGGCATAGGTGAATGAAGCAAGATTCAGTGCTGAGGTCACTGAACAACAAAGTTGTTGTGCTGTCACCTGCCTGTTGGCCCAACTCATCCACCTCATTGCCTGCCAGCTCCCTGTCATCTGGAGCTCCATATCTCTTGTTTCAGCTGGCTTACAATTCTATGGGCATCAAACTGCCACAACAACCCAAGCCCCACAAGCACATCCACACCCGTCTTTGCAAACAACATGCTACTTCAGGAATACGAAATGCATGAAAGCTTCTGGCATGTTTCTGTAGTCCATAGTGTGACATCACTGAGCAGGGAACCCACTTGATACAATGGACAGCCACAACACATTGTCAAACCATTCTCATGGGTCCCTGTTCTACCTAAATGAATGTGGTCTCCATAGTGGCTCAATGACTCTCAGTTGTGGTGGTGGAGTCTGGGATAAAGCCCCTCTAATGTCAGGGTGTGAGCTAGTCAACCCTCAGAGAATGATGAAGAGTTTCACCGGTTATACAAAGGGCAAACAGAGTTTATTGTGCCAACATGCTTGAATCTGACTACACTTGGGTACACAGGCCAGCCAAGCCTGGCGGGAGGACTGCAAAAAAGCCAAGACAGAAGCTTCTATAGTCCCCTTTGTGCTGGGAAATACATCAAAAGTAGCAACCTTAGAAATGTTCATTTTTATGGCCTTCCGGGCACAGGCAGCTTGTTCTGTTCCCATACCCATATCTGTATAGCTCATCCCATTCTCACACCCTTGTCTTCCTCCTCTTCTTGGGAGCAAAGAATTGTGCCCTTGCCCTTCTGCCTGGGTTCACAAATCCCTCCAAGGTCACTGGGAGCCTCACTAGCTAACCTGAATCTTCCCTTCCTGGGCTGGAGCTTTATGGCTCCTCTCTCTGGGGCCTTGCTTCCTCCCCTGAACCCTCATCCCTGGAGCCTTTCTTGCTCCCCCGAATCGCTGAATCCTCCCTGGCTTCCTTGGAGCATGCCTCCAGCAAGTCTTGCTGCAGTAATTGGAACTTCCTAGCTCCTCTTGTGGTGATCAAATGCCGCCACGGTGCCTGGAGCTTCCTAGCTACCCTGGGGGAGATCAAGTTGCTCTGCAGTACCTGGGGCCTCACTCACCCTCCCTCCCCATGAAGCTCTGTCTCCTCCTGGGGTCTAACCTGAGCCTTCAAGGAATTCTTAACTCTGATACCAGTAAACTCTTTTGTTGCTCTAAAAGGGCATCCAAAATCTCACTGGGGCCTTCAATAGTTGAAGTCTAGGCTAAAGCCACCCAGATGTCAGGGTGTGAGCTAGTTAATCCCCAGAGAACACACATTTTCTCACCGATAATTCAAACAACAAACAGAGTATATTGCACCCACTTGAGGGTCAGACCACGCGTGGGGTACAAAGATTAGCCATGCAGGGTGGTGCGTGGCTTGTTTAGGACCCTAAACAAGCCAAAGACAGAAGTTTATAAAGGCCATTTTGGGCTGGGAAATACATCAAAATAACAACCTTAGACATGTTCATTTTTATGGCTTTCTGGGCACAGGCAGCATGTTCTATTCCCATACCCATTATCTGCATGGCTCATCCCATTCTCACACCCTTAACTTCCTAATGTTTCTGGGACTGGAGAAGAATTGTGCCAATGCCCTCGTACATCCTGGTTCACAATGTTGCAGGACAGCAAAGAACAGATTAATCACTAAAGTAGAAACCTCCCAAAGTCCAGAAACCTCCTTGCCTGGCAAAGTAGCAGTTATCTCTACAAAAAGGAACATCACACTGCCCAACAATAGCATTTTACCCACACTCTTACACTGGCACAGGTATACGACAATCCTCTGCCTATGTGACTCTAAAGAGAAAGACAATGAAACCACAACTCTGGAGAAATTGTTCCCTAGTAACAGTGTTGCAAAAATCCTGGGTTTTGCTCTGTTTTCAGCATATTGGCCCACTCCCACTCACTAGACACCAGTGCCGCATACACTCATGGACAGATGACATTCACTGAGGGTGGACATCCCACCTGGAAGGGCTGGGGGATATTTGTGTGGTGGGGCTTTGTTGGATGTGAGCAGAGGGGATTTGTTGGGAAGACCACAGAAAGCAGATCTTGAGCCTCCTGCCTGCTTTATGCAACAGGCCTGTTTGTCAAAATGGCATTTCTAGAATGCTGAGGAGTCAGCATTCTGGGCTGGTTAAGACAAGATGACTGCTGATTGGAAGGCTGGTATGGACTCAGAGCCCTGTGAGGTCACAGAGGGGGAGACAAGCAGGATGTTCCCTGTACTTAGATAGCTGCAAGGGCTTTGGTGAGTGAAGCAAATTGAAGCAACCCAAAGTTGCTGTGATGTCACCTGTTTGTTGGTCCAGCTATCCACCCCAACTGACATCTGGAGCTCCACACCACCTGTACCAGCTGGCTTACAATCCTATGGGCATCAAACTGCTACAGCTGCCGACACCCACACTATCCACCCCTACAACCATCTTTGGCAACCTCTTGATTCTCCAGGAATCTGAGATGCACGACAGCTACTGCTATGTACCTGTAATCAATAGCTGAACCTTGCTGAGCAGGGCAAACACTTCATACAAGGGACAGCCCCAACATGGTGTCAAAAAATTATCATCGAACCCTGTTCTACTATCGGGGATCCTCAAGCCCCACGGAAAGAAATCACCTGACACGTGAGAGAGAGTCTCCGAGGTGCTTTATTCCGATCTTCCATTAAAAACTGTTATGTCCGTTAATTCCATTATGCTCCAAACACTCCCCGCCAAAACCACCGCTTATCTGTCAAACCTGTCTAATCAGCTTAAAGAGAACCAATGCAGATCAGAGCAAAGGGCCAATCACAGGGCAAGAAATGATCAGTGTCCCCAACAGCTCCCCCTTCTTGTTTTATTAAGCAAGGGACCCAGCCTGTCTTAGGTGTTCCGAGTTTGGGCTCCCCTTACCTGTCATGGGCTAACCACATGGCTAGGAATGTGGCATCTGTCTTAGGTTGGTGAAGACGTATTGGGTACTTACCCATCACTGGCTACTGGTCCAGCATGCCTAGCCAGAGTTCTGGGGATATCTGTTGTGAAGGTCAAGCACAGCTTGCACTAGCAGCCGCTATACCTCACACAGACCCCAAAGAATGATAGTAAGATAAGGCTCAGAGATACTATACTGGCACATTGAAAGATCCTTTACTATCCAATTTCTCCATTGCTCTACCATTTCAATCTCTACTTTAGTGCTATTTATGGCTATAATTTGGGATCTTTGTTCCTAAGTCAAATATCAAATCATATGCACCAGCTTCCATTAGGGCACAGCACAGCAGATAACTCTGTGGACAAATTCAATGCTCAGGAACCATTGGTGAAAATACAGGGCGTGACACATATTCCAGGCAGACTAAGCACACAGGAGGTCGCTATATGATGGAAAAGTTATTCCACTGCCTCCTGCAAAAGATCCACTCTCTGATTAACAAGTAAAATGCCTCTTTAAAATGTGTGATTAATAAGAACCTGAAGATCAATTCCTTTCACCTGAATGAGTATGGGAATAAGCTGTGGAATGCATACCAGCACCTCAGTGACAGAGCGATTCCAACACTGGTTAAAGGCTCACTTAAGTACAGAGCAATTCAAAAGGGTAATATTAGCACTCATGGAAACAATAAACATAAATGGAGCTTGTACACATACATAAATAGCATTGTAGATAACATCATGACTGCAATTAACTTTAACAACATCTTCCCCTATTCTAGAACTATTACTATTATAATCACAATTTCTTATCACTAACTAATCAATAAATGCAAACGCTGATATATCTGAACACCCACCCCTACTAGTGCAAAGTTCCCAGACATTCCAAGACTGAACAGAAACAGATTGAACAAGGTTACCATATGTATAGTTTTACCTCACAAAGGCAGAATTGGAACAGGTGGGAAGTAAATTGGTCACAGCAAGACCAGGTGCTACTCTTCTAGGAGTCTCATTACTTTGACAGCAGTCCATTCTGGGGGCCATTTCCAAGGTCCTAGACAGCGAGACAATATTTACTGCACACATTTTATGGTGCATTTGTAGCTGGAGATTTGGTGTCTGAATGAACATCAGGCTGGTCAGCATCCACCACGTCCACAGGTTCATCTTGCTCCAGCTTTCTTATCACTGGCGTCAAACATTCTGGCATCCACGCAGGTCCATCAGAATCATGCGGAAAAACACAAACCGCTCCTCGCATCCGTCGTAAGACAGAATGCGGGTTCATCCATCATTTTATTAAAACATCCTTCAACATCACCCAATCTTTGCAGTGGCCTGCACCAACAGCATGGCATTCGGCATTGGAATGGCCATCCAAATCCAAAATCAAAAAATTAAAATTATAAGTAACTAAAGCCAATTGATGTTTAGGACTATTGGGATATAGAGTGGCTCCTACTCCCCCTTTTTGTTTTATTAATAATGCTTTGAGAGTTCCATGGGCGCGCTCTACCACAGCCTGGCATGAGTGATTGAATGGGATGCTAGTGGAGTGTTTAATTGCAAATTCAGAATAAAATTATCAAATGCTTTGTCTGTAGAGGCAGGTCCATTATCAGTCTTATAACACTCAGGGATTCCCAGGCTGCAAAGGCCTGAAGGCAATGAGATATAACATCTTGAACCTTTTCTCCTGTATGAGCTGAGTCATAAAGGACCCCAGAGCAGGTATCAATAGAGACATGAACAAAAGAAAGGCGACCAAAACTGGGAACATGGGTAACATACATCTGCCATATATGATTAGGCATAAGACGACGGGGATCCACCCCAAAGCAAGGCTGAGATAAAAATGGAGACAAAATTTTGGCATTGTCTAATAACACAAAACTATTTTTGGATCCAATTAATATGCCCCAATACATGCTAGAAATCATTAAGGGTCTTTTAACCATTCATTCTGATTTTTTTTTTTTTTTGCGTCTCCATAAAACTTTCTCACCTTCATGTATAAATGTTGTGAATTTATCAGTGCCATCTGTCAGGCAAGACGTAATTACTGCCTAGAACCTGACTGTTCCTGGAGGGAGGGGCTCCTGCTGTTCTGCAATAGTGCCTAAGTTCTCCCATTGTGGCAGGATCAAAAGACCCTCCTCCAGAAATTGTGGAGTGATCCTCTGCATAGTTTGCAAAAACAACAGCAATGTCAGCACTTTCTGCAATAAAGGCTGCATATGCACTGAAGAAGTTAAATTGTCCATATTTCTAATGCCTCTGATTGTCGCTAACCTGCAAACTTTACTGATCATTAAATTACAAAATTGATCGCTAAACCGCAAAATTGAGCAATCGTTAAGTGCGATTGTGAATGGGCGCTAAACCAAGACCTCCAATGGTGACAAACTGACATTTTGAATGCGTGGTAAACGCGATCGTGAATGCCCAGTAAACACAATCATGAGTGAATTTGAATAAATCTGAATGGCCACTAGACACGAATTCGAATGGTCGCTAGACCGGAGCTTTAATGGTCGCTACCCCGCGAACTTGACTTGTAGCTAACTCTGCAAACTAAAATCGTCACTACCTGCGAACTTGAATCGTCACTACCCCATGAACTTGACATGCACATCCCCGCTGCTATCAGTGGCTTCCTGAGCAAAAAGCTCAGTTCTAAACTAATTCCCGCTATAAGTGGCTCCCTGAGCAATCTGCTCACCTTACCTTCCTGGCATTCACCATCTGACTTCTATCTGATTCACAGTGCCAGTTATCTTCTATCCCAGTCACAGCACCAATTATCGGGTGTCCTCCTGATCCGCGGAAGAAATCACCCAACACTTCAGAGTCTCAGAGGCACTTTATTCTGATTATCCGTTATAAACCTTTATGTCTGTTACTTGCATTACACTCCAAACCCTCCCCCATTAAGCCCCCCATTTATCTTTCAAACTTGTCCAGTTGCTGGTCTTCCAAGAGCAGTATCAGCAGTAGCCCTGTGCTGAGGAACATTCCTCAGTATAAACAGAGAAAGGGGAAGTGTTGTAGTATAGGTAAATGCTATCATAGTATATTATATTACTAAAACAGAATGCTTCCATTGGGCAGTGTCAGATTCCCTTGTGCTGAAGAAACTGCTTATTTGCTAGGCCAGGAGGACCCAGGACTTTGGGAGGATTGCGCTTTAGCGATAAATTGTTCTTTGCTGCCTTGCAACTTTGTGGACATAGGTGCAGGTGGGCAAGGACACAGTTCTTCTTTGGTCCCAGGAACAGGAGGAAGAAAAGAGTGTGAGAATGGGATGATAGTGGGTATCGGAATGAAACAGGCTGACTGTGCCCAGAAGGCCATAACAATGAACATGTCTAAGGTTGTTGTTTGGGTGTATTTCCCAGCACAAAAGCGAATATATAAGCTTCTGTCTTGAGCTGTTTGGGGTCCTACCACCAGGCTGGGCTGGCCTGTGTACCCCAAGTGTATTTTGGTAACAGTATCCTAGCGCAATAAACTCTGCTTGCTGTTTGCATTACCAGCGAGACTATTTGTCATTCTCTGGGGGATGACTGGCTCCCACCCTGATGTCTGAGAGGCTATAGTCTGGACTCCAGCATTTCCTACTCCACAAATCCAAGATGCACGACAGCTTCTGCCATGTATCTGTCCAGAATAGTTGGACATCACTGAGCAAGGGGACCACTTCATACAAGGGCCAACCCCAACGCAGTGTCAAACCATTCTCGTGGGTCCCTGTTATACCTGAATGAATGTGGTCTCCACAGAGGCTCAAGGACTCCCCATTGTATCACAGGGCTATGGCCATCCTCTGCTGATGTGACTCTAAAGAGAATGACAATGAAACCACAACCATGAAGAAACACTTTCCTAGTAACAGTGTTGCAAAAGCCCTGGGCTTCACTCCATTTTCAGTATATTGGCACACTCCCACTCGGTAGACACCCAAGCCCCATACACTCATGGAAAGCTGATATCCACGGAGGCTGGACATCCTCCCTGGTACATTATCTTTCCGGGGATAAGTGTGTGTATGGAGGGGCGTGAACAGAAGGGCATGGGGGAAAGACCACAGAAAGCAGAGTTTGAGCCACCTGCCGGCTTTCTGCACTGGGCATAAAGCTACCTGTCTGTTGCCATGGCTTTCCTAAAATGCTGAGGCCATAGCATTCCATGCCAGTTATGATCAGGAGGCTGCTGAGTGGACAGGTGGTATGGCCACAGAGCCCTGTGAGTTCATGGAGGGGCAGCCAATTGTGATACTCCCTGTACCGGGACTGCTGCATGTGCTTAGGTGAGTGAAGCAAGAGTGAGGGCTGAGATCATGGTCCAACAAAGTTGCTGTGATGTCACCTGTATGTGGGCCCAATTCATCACCCCATGCCTGTGAGATTCTTGTCATCTGGAGTTCCACACAAAATGTGGCAGCTGGCTTACAATCCTATGGGTGTCAAACTGCTACAATTATCCAGCCACACAAAAGACAGTCACACAGGCACCCCAAAATGCTGCTATGGCAACTGCGTGCTACTCCAGGAATCTGAGATGCATGACAGTTGCTACCATGTATCTGTCCCCCATAGTTGGACATCGCTGAGAAGGGTGCCCACTTCATACAAAAGACAGCCCCAACATGGTGTCAAACCATTCTCTTGGATCCCTGTTCTACCTAAACGAATGTGGTCCCCAGAGTGGCTCAAGGACTCCCCATTGTGGCTCAGTGCTATGGCCATCGCTGCCAAAGTGATTTTAAACAGAATAACAATGAAACCGCAACCCAGGAGCAATGCTTTCCTAATAAAAGAATTGCAAAAATCCTTGCCTTCACCTCATTTTCAGCATGTTGGCATACTCCCACTCATTAGAAACCTAAGCCCGATAAACTCACTGACAGCTGTCTTCCACCAAGTTTGGACATAGTCCCTGGTATGGCCTGTTGCTGTGTGTGTGTGTGTGTGTGTGTGTGTGTGTGTGTGTGTGTGTGTGTGTGTGTGTGTGTGTGTGTTGATGGAGGTCAGCAGATGGGCGTTGGGAAAGACCACGGAAAGCAGAGCTTGAACCTCCTGATTTCTTTTACGCCAGGCCAAACGGGGCCTACCTGTCACCATGGCATTTCTAGAATGATGAAGCTGTAGCATTCTGGGATGGTTATAACCCAGCGTCTGCTGAGCAGACTGCTGGAATGGCAACATAGGCCTGTGAGTCACAGATGGGCAGCCAATCGGGGTGCTCCCTTTACCTGAACAGCCACACAGGCTTAGGTGTGTGAAGCAAGAGTGAGCGCTGAGCTCAAGGTGCACCAAAGTTGCTGTGCTGTCACCTGCCCTTTGGACCAACTCATCAACCCCCATGCCTGCGAACTTCTTTTCATCTGGAGCTCCACATCACCTATGGCAACTGGCTTACAATCCTATGGGCGTCAAACTGTTACAGCATTCTACCCAGCCACCCCTCAACACAAACTCAGACAGGCAGCCCAACATTCCCCTTTGACAACTGCATGCTACTCCACAAATCCAAGATGCACCACAGCTTCTGGTATGTATCTGTCCCCCATAGTTGGACCTCACTGAAGAGCGAGCCCACTTCATACAAGGGACAGCCCCAACGCTGTGTCAAACCATTCTCATGGGTCCCTGTTTTTCTAGATGAATGTGGTCTCCTTATTGGCTCAAGGACTCCCCATTTTGGCACAAGGCTATGGCCATCCTCTGCTGATGTGACTCTAAAGAGAATGACAATGAAACCACAAGCCTGGAGGAATGCTTTCCTAATAACTGTGCCGCCAAAGACCTGGGCTTCACTCTGTTATCTTGTCGGAGAAGTGAGGTTCTTGTCTTTTCCATTGCTGCTAGTTTGCCAGTAAGAACCCGTGGCACACAGAGATATGATTTGCTCAGTGGCAGTTCATCCTGAACTCACAAGGATCAGGACTCTCACTATACTGAGGACAGAGGCCCTCCTTCTCTCCTCCACTTAAAGATTAACATGTTCCAGGTGCTCTTCGTTGAGGATGTATTAGGACATTGTGATCCAGCATATTAATAACCCAGCTGTGCGTTGTGTAGGTCTGAATTGTGGTTCTACATGATGGGACTCGAGTTCAATTATTATGATTCTGTTGCATGGTCAAACAGCTCTGAGAATGTGATGCTTGCTCTTCCTTTATTTCCTATGAGCTGTGAAAAAGAAATATTGGGACAAGTCTTGGAAGATGAAAACTCTATGTAACAACATATTAAGCAGCATCCAACAAAAATGGATTCTCATTTGCACTGGCTATTTTTTCTATATTCCGCCTCGCTTTTGGCTCTCTTGTACACACACACACACACACACACACACACACACACACACACACACACACACACACTGAGTTTTTCTTGTGAAAGTTCCTTGATAAACAGCTGATGAACCATTCCCTAATGTCGCCCATCATCTGTGAATAAGGATGAAGACATCCTTAGCTACATGACCAACCTACAGGTCAGTTCCTTGGCTAGTTTCAGGCTGTCCTATGCAAAAGGCACTGTGAGTCATAGAAGTAGTTTTGAGCAGTTGAAAGGAGACTCATTGGTGAAAAATCAGCATGCTTCATCTTATCCTAACAGGATTTCAAATTCAAGCATCTCAAGAAAAGCTTCAAGATCAGGTTGTTCTGCAGCAATCCCTCCTTCTCTAACGCAGTAATTGTAAAGGAATAACAAGCTAACATCAATGGTGAGATGTTTCTTAGAGACTAGATATTGGACATGTGTGACAGGTACCTGGCGATGTGATCCAGCTCTTCTTCATTCTAATCCCCTAGTGTATAGAGCATATTGTTCCTCTCCAATGTAGTGGATTCAGGATTATATGGTTGAAGTTCCAAGGTGCATGGCTTGTAACAACAGTGTCAGCATTTTCAACTGGTTTGTGCACCACAACTTTCTAGACCGCAGCAGGATTGCTGAGGAGGGGCTCACTGGAAAAATTCTAAGTGATGTTGGAAGTTCCTGGGCAACTCAACAATGAGCTAATTTCTCCTTTGCTAACAGATAATCTACAAGGATATTTGTGTCAAACCTCTGCCATATTACCTTGGGATCAGGCAGCTGAAGATGAAATGCAGAAAACGTGTTGAGCAGCTCATGACCTTGGGAAGAGTTGTGTGTAGGGACATGGCCCTTATTTTCTAAAAGATGTACCTGAGGCTTAGTGGAGGAAAAAACGGATTCACTACATTTTGGTCAGCTGGGTATCAGAGTGAAGCTGATGTGGGAGGAAGTATGATGCAAAATGGCTCCATTGTGTGTGAACACATACATGTAGGCATGCTTTGTGGGCACCCTCGCAGATACTAAACAAGCTTGAGTGTCGCTTCACTTAGTAGACATAGTCTGGCCATACATGTCAAGTCCATTTTCAGCTCAATACCAGCAAGTTATATGTTTGATTCTTTAAAAATTTCTGTCATCATTATCTAGAAATATCCGTGAATATTTAGGTTGTGTCTTGGCCCTTAGACACTTAGGAGTTTAGCTTTTAATAATATATGTCTTTGTATTTTAATATATGTCCCATGTATTCTTTCAGTGAACACTAGCAATTGCTCTAGAATAAGAGGAAACTGATTTTAATCTCTCATAGTGCACTCTTGTGGGAACACTACTGAAGGGTCACATGTGAGGTTGGATAGCTTTTATGAGATCCTTTCCATTTTGATACACATTTAGTGTTGTTCTGAGAGGACATGTGTCCTTATGGATTTATGTGTTTCAGAGAGCTTTTCATTTAGAACGGAATCTGTGGGAAATGTGTAAAAACCCTGAAAATCCTGGTATGGCATATGCAAGCTTGTCTGCCACATCACTGAAGGAAGATACAGACCTCAAGTGCAAGTTGGGAACAGTTGTGTTAACCCAACCTAATACAATACTTCTGTGACAATGCATGTTGTGTGTGTTCAGTGATTCTGCACCAGATTTGGGAAAGAAATGTAGATCAATCCACATGAAATTTCCCTGTTCCAAGCCTGGATGAGCTATTCTTGTACAGTTTTGGACTAAGACCATTGTCAAGATGGGTTAAGCTGCCCTCAAATACCAATTCTAGAATAAGTAGTTTCAAAACACTTTTTGTATTGGAAGCAGAGAGAAAAGAGGAAGCAGGATATTTGAGTTTTCTGTGTCGATGTCCAGTTCCTCAACAGAAACACTGTGATATAAATGCTCCAAATAAGGAAATCAGTGATGCTCCTCTCACATTCAGGCACTGTACTGGATGGCAAGCTCCCTGGCTTGTGCTGCCTTGTGACTTTCCTTGGGATTCCAGGGTTGCAGCGATTATGCACGCAAGACACATGCCTCACAACCAGCTTCTGTGTTGTGGACATAATGTCCTCCCCCTTGGTTTTGGGAGCATTGTACCTACAGCTCTAGAAGCTATACCAATACAGGAGCGCTGCCTGGTCCAACCTGATATGCACATAATGGCCAGCTGTGCAGAGCCCCTAGCCACTAAGGCTTCTGCTGCTGCTATTGCAGGCACAACCGCTAACCACAGCTTGCACACATGTGCACCCTCAAACCACTGTGAGCACCATCTAAGCAGAGGAATCCCCTGTGGACAGTACATTGTTGAAGCTCTGTGTGATTTCATAGACACACACTGTGTTTCCAGTGGCTTGGAGGGGTGGGGAATGAGAGATATGGAAGGACACCACTTTGAAGAAAGACATGCCCACACATGGTCAATGAGGAATGTTCATTAACTGTGTAGGCACTGGAAATTTCAATTGTCTTCCACCTCCTCTTCTGCTCCTCCTCCTCTGGCTCCACCTCTGCACACACTGGGTCAAGGCACAAAGGCAGGGCAAGGTCCCATGTGGCTCCCACAAACCCAGCTGTGCTCATGCTGCCACGGTACCCAGCGGGTTATGCAGGGTGGTGAAGTGATCCAGCTGCCTTGCAAGCTCATGTCTCTGCTGCCATGTCCTCACGTCGCATTGCAGACTAAGTGCTCTGGTAGGCTGCCTCAGTGTGCAGACACTTATGCTCCGGCTCTCATTCACCTGTACTCTTGCACCTGCAGCGAGCAAAGCCTGAATCTCCACAACCAAACCAGACCCAGCACACATCTCAGGGTATCTGCATGACAGGCAGCACAGGATTTGGCAAAGCTCCAGGCGAGTTGGGATGCTGATGGCACAGTTGGATGCTGGTGGCAGAGGTCAACAACACTAGCACCAGAGTAAGCCCTTGGTGTCTGGCAGAGGAAGAAGTGGGCGAGGGCTGAACCCTGGCTGCAAGAGGGTATGACCTGCCAGTCTTATGGCAAAGGGAAAGGATTTGCAAGATTCAAGCTTCCCGCTATTTGCCCTGGCATAAGGTGCAGAAGACCTCTGCGTGTCTAGATTATGGGATATCTCTTGTCTGCAAGTGGTCTACTGATACAATGCACCTGGCTTCCAGCCTCCCGCCCGAGGGAATCGCTCATGCTCCAGTCCACAGGTTATTCACCTCACTTCTGGCACAGTTCCAATGAAGCTGACATCTCCCAGCTTGGTATTGAGCCTAGGCTATTGCAGATGATCTGGGCAGAGGGATAGCATGTAAGCCAGAAGGGCCTAAGATCACCTGAGCATCTTTGAAGGAACCTTTGCCTACTGTAAGCATACATCAACCAACCCACTCATTTAGCAATGGTTTATGGCCTTGCCAACCTCTGGCAGCCTCATTCCTGCCTGAGGTCCAGCAAAGGCTCTGGAGTCGAGTGAGATGATGCATATTAGGGTTGGCTCATTAGGCAATCCTGTTGGTGCCTGGAAAGCCGTTCGTGGTTCATCAGCCAATCCAAAAGCTGGGTGGTCAGGAGCCCAGGTTGGATCAACATCACAGACACAGAATCCTGATTTGCACTGAACATGCAGCCCTGTACTATGGGAATGGGATCTTAAAAGGACCATGACTGGACAAGACACACACAAATCCACTGTCTATGGCTTCCCTACCATGCAGGCCTTGATCCTTGTAGATCTTGTTGCAGACGTAAGGGTTCAGCTAGAAGCAAAGCATTCCTGCAGTGCCCCTGGCCACAGCTTAGTTCCTTGACTGCCAAAGGGAGCACGGTGATCCCATGTGCCAGAGGCACATCCTGGCTCTGTCTCAATCCTGCCACACTCTCTTGCTTCCTCCCAGCAAACATCCAGCCCCAGGACCCACTCTCACCACCACACCCTTGCACCAGCAACAACAACACCTACACATCCCACCTCCAAAGCCATAATGCTCAGCACATCTTATCCTGCTCATTGATGACCACTCGTCACCTCAAGTGGTATGTAATCTGCTTGGGTCAAGGAGACACCATGGCACTAGTGAACATGGAGCTGCAGCATGTGGTCACTGCCTTCCCTTCCCAGCCCATGTGCTGACTAACAGGATGGGCCTCAGCTCACCAGGCTCTGATTCCAGGCCTTGCCTCCCTTGAGGTACAGCACCAGCAGCCATGCTCAGGATTACAGGGGTTGCATGTTCCACTGCGGACACCCCAAAGTTCTCCTCTGGGCCACAGTCTGAACTTGCACTTGCAGGAGCTGCTTTGTTGGTACCACCCCAACTTCCACTCGGCAACAGTGTGCCTTGGCTGTACACACCACTGGATCCTCAGCAGCACATTGCCACATTCCCTTTCCAGGTCTGCTAACCACAGCCTTGCACACAGTTTGTGGGTAGGGTCCTGCAGGTCTGTCTCAGCTCTCCAGGACCTACTCTTGTCACAGGGTGTGCCCGAGCTGGAGTGGAGCTGAGGCTAGCCAAGACCACTCGTGCTGCAGGCTGCTCAGCCCCACACCATGCACAGCCAACAACAAGCCATTCAGACTGCTGGATGGGTTATCCAGGTGGTTAGAGCTGGCTTCTGGCTCCTACCACAGTGGAAGTGAAGATCCAGTCAGAGCCTTGGCCAGAGCTAAGACTCTGGGGGACTCGGCTCTCCTCCTGCCACCTCCCACACTTCCCAACAGTCCATCTCTCTTCTGCCTCTCTCTGTGTCTCTCCCTTTGTCTCTATCTTGTCTCACAACATATACACACATACACAACACAGAGTTGTTACTCTTTTTCTCTGTGTCCACACAATCCCCATCCCTGCCCTCCTCTACCAGCAGTGCCAGCATTGCACAGCCCCCTCTACCAAGCCAAGCCCAACCTCCAAGCCCCGTGCATCGTCATCTTACGACATTATTTGCAACAAACAAGCCAGAGAAATTTTAAATATATATCAATATTCAGCCATGAATGACATAGTTGACCTAAATAGAGAAATAACTGAGGTAGTTACAGATGAAGGAATTATGTCTATGACGCATAAAGCAGCTCAGATTAGATGGCTTCAATGGGAGCTTCTACCATAAATTCAAGACTAATCAATAGTAAATTTTTCTAGTATTCTAAAGAATGTAAGGCAGAAATCCACCAAACTTCTGAGAATTTTGTGCTTAATCCCAAAGCGCATTGATTTGCTTAATCACAAGCACAATGATACTAGACAGAGAACTATCCCTCATTGAATTCATTGCAAAAATCCTCAGGAAAACACTACTCATCAATCCCACAGCTCACGTAAACATCATTATGCAGTGTTTGTTTGATATGTGGAAGGCAGTAAATGTGACATGCTATAGCCTATGAAAAATGAAAGCCATGATAATCTCAGTACACAGCAAAATCATTTTTTTAAGATACAACCTGCAGGCCTGATGTGATAGCATGGTGCTTAATGTCCTTGCCTTGTGCATGTCAGAATCCATATGGGGGCTGTGCCTAATTCTGGTGGCCCTGTTTTCCACCAGCTCCCACGCTGTGTGCTGCAAAAGTAGTCAAGGGTGGCCCAAAGCTTTGGGACCCTGCATCACATGGGAGACCAGCGAAGCTCCTGGCTCCTAGCTTCAGATGGCTCAACTCAAGAATTGTTGTTCATGTGGGGGTGCAAATCATTAGATGGAAGAACTTCCTCTATGTCTCTGCTCTCTCTGTATATCAAACTTTACAACAAAAATATAAACTTTTAAGAAAGGTACAAATGACCTGTATTCATGTTCAAATCCTAAAGCAAGGTCTACAATGAGGAATGTCTCTTAATATGTTAAAGGATTGCATTTAGCACTCAACCCAGACAGTATAATGAATGTGGCCAAGTTTCTAGGGACTTACATTTGGATCTGAACCAATGAAAAGGTAATTCTCGTTCTACCATTAAATATAATCCTGGATATTTTAACAGAGACATTCTATAAGATATAGACATAGGATGACTACACGATGCCAAAGAGGAAGTCGGAGGAGCACTGGAAGCACATGAAATAGCTACCTACACAAGCAGGAAACTACTACAGAGCAAACAGGAAAATTTATGTAATTTGTAAGTAAGTTATCCATAAAGTAAGTAAAGCATTTGTCTATACAAGACAATATACACCAATAAGAGACTACTACCAGGGACACCCGACAAGAGTTAATAAACTTTTTATACACAAATGGCACCATGCCCAGAGAAAGAACTTGTAACTCTCATGCTATTTTACCAAATTGAAAAAGCCGTGCTTGTATAATTAGTTGATATGAATTCAGAGGTCTGTAATCTCAAGAGCAAGCTACGGATTCAACATGACCTCAGTTTGAACTTATCCAGCATCCTCCCACCTTGAAACTCACTGGGACAAAATTCACATGGCACTGAGTACTGCTGAAGGGGGCATAGTGCATACTTGAGAACAAGAAGGATTTAGAGAGAAGAGCAGATTTAATGTGTGGTAGCCCTGAGTAACTGAACCTGCCAGCACTGAAGGGGGGAAAAAATTGCCTCACCCAGCAGTTTTTATCCTCAGAGAAAGTTTTCTCACCTTCCAGTGGCCCTACGTGGTTATTCAGGGACAACGAGATTACCACAACACAGGAGGATGGATGAGTTTAGCATGACGCTCCAGGCATTACTAAATTGTAGTTTTTTTTCAGTAAAGATCAAAAATGCAATTACTGGGTAGTAAGGGATTTTTTAGTTGAGATTTGTAAGTGGATACTGGGGAGGTGATGTTAAGATACTTAATGCTTTGGTTTTATCTCAAGTGCCGAGTTTTTTTTTTTTTTTTTATTTTAATGATTAAATATTTTTCTGGATGATAGATATAGAGAGATAATTTTATATTGATTTATATAATAAATAGTTTTATGTTGTTGCCTCTTTTCCTGTTTTCATGGGGATGTTACTTTGCAATGTTACAGTTCAAAATTAGTCTTGTATTTTATAATGAGTGTATTGATAGGTAGTATTATTGCAAGCTGAATTCACAGCTTCTTGAGGAGAATTTGTTATAGAAATAGTGGGATAATAATTGACATTAAATGATAATATCACATCAACAAAGATTTTTCATAAGGGGTTAAGCAATTGTATTATATTATCATGGTAATTTTTTAAAATTGACAGGTTTCAGTTATTACGGCAAAATTGTATTAACCTTTTGTGATTCATTTATTTCTAGATGATGGTTTCGTTGGGTCATTTGGCCAAAGTAATGCATTGTTTTATAAAGAGTGTGCGATATTATGGTGTTAATAAGCATAGCTTTTAATTCAGTCTTTGCTTATGGGCATTTCTGTTGCTTTCAAGTTTTGTGCAATGTTGTTGTGTGCATGAATGGGGGTGTGTAGGTTTTCGTGTGCTGGTGTTTGGATTATTTAGGAGTGCTAATGCAGGATATTTTATATGTTATGCAAATTTCAGTTGTTTGATGTTTTAAGTTTCCATAGAATGATGAGCAAGCAATGGATAAAGTGTTTTTTTTAAAAAAGAGAGGGAGGGGTGTTTGTATGAGATTTATATGGTGTAAGGTATATGCTTGATGTCATAATTGAATTACTTTTGACAGAATAGAGTAGTTTTTGATTGTTAGATTGGTATTTGGGTTTGTTTAGTGAATGTCTGATTACTGTTGCGATTTTTGCTTGGTTGGTTTTATTATGTTTGGTGTTAGGTTGTTTGGAGATTGCATCAAACAAGTAACGTGAGAAATATTATAATAGTGCGTGTTATGTTAGTTTGTTGTTTTTTTGTTTGAGATTGTTTTTGTGAGAGTGCTTTTTAGTTGATATAGTAACAATGATTATTTTGGTTTAGTATATTGATTTTGGTTTTATTTAGAAAAGTAAGGCTACTAGTCTGCCAAGTGTTTCTATTTTTTTTTAGAGTTTGAATGTTTAAGGGTGTGTAGGTTTAGGTTTTATATTTTTGAATTGATTATAGTGTATAGTGAGAAATGAATTATTTTTACAGGTAACAGTCAGTTGCCTAATATTATGAAGAGTATCATTTAATAAGGTTGTTGTTGTTTTTTTTTTTGTCAAAGATTTAGTTTTAGAGTGGTTTATTTGTAGTTTTATTCTGTCATGGAATCTCTTGTCTCTTGTGTTAAGCTGTTTTTTGACGAAATCTGTATTATTTAGAGGTCGAGCTGTTGAATACCCTGTTAAACGTATTTCAGGATGTTTTGTTATTTGAGTGTTTTTGGTGTTTCCGCTCTAATGCAGATGTATCTTATTTTTTTGTACATGAAATGTTTGGGTACATTGTTTGGGTAACATTGAATGTGTATAATGTTTTGGTAAGTATATTGGATATTTGAGATATTTGATATTATATCAGGAGTGAGATGTTTTCTCATCTTTTGAAGTACTCAATTTTCTTTCTTAGTAAAGTGGTTTGTTTAAAAGGTTCTGTTTTGGTGAGGTTTATTTAGGTACTAATATTTTGTGTTAATTTGATGTATGGATATTACAAGATTTTTTCCTTTGGGGGCTGTTTGCATGCAATACGGTGTTGTTTTTGTTATTATTTTGTCCTTACCTACAAATTTTATAAGTTTTAGAGTCTCTGTTTTGCGTTTAGGAATTTAGGGAAAAACGATCATGTCAATGCGAATAGTGAGAGCTTGTTTTATTATGTTACATATGGATTTTTGATTTCTTTGTTGTCATATGGTTCACGCGTACTCAGGATATATAAATGTAGTGTGGATAGAGACTGTGTCTTGTTTCCAGATCTCGTGGGAAGGGTTCCCGTTTTGTATTAGTTGAGGTGGCATTTGGGTTTTCTAAGTAGTTTGGGTTGTGTTGGTGGATTGTTCTTCTATGTCTACTAGTATGGTTATCAGCTGAAGTGGTGCTCGGATTTTGTTGAAAGTTTTCTGGTTCTTGATATTGTATATGATTTTTGTTTTCAGTTTTTTGGATGTGGTGTATTCGTTTTTGGATTCGAATGTTGAAAATTGATGAGGAATGATTTATTGTCTGAATGAATGATCTGTTGATTTTTTTTTGTTTTTTATTTCTATTGGCTAGGATTTCATGTGGAATTCGATCAATGTTATCAGGGATATCGGTCTGTAGTTTTTTTGTTTGTATTTTAGAGTATTGGGATTATGGTGTGTTGGCTTCTAGAATGAGTTTGGAAGTGTTGACTTCTTTTTATTTTGAATATGTGTAGAGGATTGGGTTCGGTCTGTTGGGAATTGTTTTGTATAATTTGTATGAACGTTGGGTGGCTTTTCTTTGTTGGGAGAGTTGGATTCATGAGTTTCGATGCTATTCGTGTGGGTTTTGTTAGGGTGTTCTGTGATTTGAGATAAGTTTGGTTAGGTGGTGAGCGTCCATGAACTTTCATTTTGGTGGTTTTAATTTGTTGATATAGTTTATTGTAGGAATTTAATTATTTTCCAATGGTTGCAGTGTAAATTTTTATTGCATTTTTATCCTTGATGTGTTAATTTTTTTTTTGTTTTTTCTTTGTAGTATTAGGTGGGGTTTTCTTTTTGTAATTTCTAAGAATGCTTTTTGATTCATTATTTTGTGTATATGTTTTTTGGTTTTTTTTATATTTTATTGGTTATTCTCTTGTTTGGGATTTTTATTTTTTTGTTTGAAGGGTAATTTGTTGCTGTTTTTAATTTGGAGGGGATGTTTAATTTGCAATGTATATTCTTGGGCTTTGATAGTCACGTCTGATATGAAATTATACGAAGATTTTTGGAATGTCAGATTTCTGGATTTGTATTTATTTTTGTTGGTTAGATTCAATATATAAGTATTAATATGTCTTTATTTCTTCTCTGACCAGGTATTAGTGTTGAGCTTTAGGTGTTTATGTATTCTGGGGCATATTCATTTTGGTTGATTTCAGTTTCAACTCTTGTGGCTTGAGAAGGTGATGTAATGATGTGATTTTTTTGAAGTTTGGGTTGTTTGAGTCTATAATGTGTTATTTCTGGGAGGAGGTAGATGATGTGAAAAAACTGTGTTTTTTTTGTGGAGGGGTTGGTGGGTTTTATAAAAGTTCACAAGGACTTAGTTCATTGTCTGTCTGGTTTACTGTTTTTGTTAGTTTCTTTTTGATGATTGTCTCATTGCTGTTTAATGGGTTTTGGGTCAGATTATGGGTTGTTCTCTTAATTTATAGCAAATTGCAGAGACTATGTAAACGTGTTTGTTAGTGGTATATAGTAATCATTGAGATGGAAGGTTCTTTAGCAATATGAAGTGTCTTCTTTTTTGGATGTTTTGTAATGATGGTTATGTAATTGAGATTTTTAGAGGTATATGGCTTATATTTTTTTGGGCAGGAATATCTTTTTATCTTAATTAGTTTCTTCGCATCTTTTTTGGTTAGATGTGTTTTTGAAGGCGCATGGAGTGTTCTGTTCATTAATAATCAGTTAATCTGTGTCTTTAGATTGAAGATATTAGGCATTGGGTTTAGTGTTAAAATTGGAGGTTGTGATTTTGAGTGATGTGCATGTGAAAGCGTGTCTTGAGTGTGTTTGGCTTATTAGGATTATGATTAGTAGGGATTTCATATATTGTTTTAGTGGGGGAGTTTCATTGATTTTGACAGTTTTCTTTTTTCTTTCTGGGTTTAGTACTTACTAAGAGATTTTTGTAGGAGCTGGGTTCTTGTGGATATTCTAGAGTTTTTTTTAAGTGGAATAATTATTTTCATTTTCAAATACAAAAAAAGTTTGCTGTGTAATTATTTTGGTTTGCAGTTGTTTTGTTTAG
This sequence comes from Ochotona curzoniae, assembly GCF_017591425.1. Taxonomy (NCBI): domain Eukaryota; kingdom Metazoa; phylum Chordata; class Mammalia; order Lagomorpha; family Ochotonidae; genus Ochotona; species Ochotona curzoniae. The sequence continues at coordinate 45,713 of NW_024465372.1, forward strand.
ATTTGAAAGGTTTTATCCTTATTTGAGCAGTGTTTATTTGGAAATCGGTGTGATTTGCTTTGTTCTTGAAAGCAATTTATCTATCTTTTATTTGCTTAGGATATTGTCTTATGTTCCTAGAGGGGAGATGACGGAAATGTAGGGAAGGGGTATAGGGCTAGTGTGGGTGGTATCGGACCTTCCTGCAATTTGTTTGATAAACAAAAATAATAAAAATATTTTATATTTTTTTTTTATATTTCCAGTGTTCTGGAAGTTTCTGTAATATTTCTTGAAGCTATTTTAAGCTATCTTTTTCACTATTGGATGGCGATTATTTGATATTTGATATTTGAGTTTGTCTTCATATTCTGTATGGACCTGTTGGTTATTAGGTTGTCGCCAAGTGTTGATGAGTTCTGATTTTCTGTATTGTCTTCCATTTAGTATTCTGTTCATGAGTGTTATTTCGTTAATTAGGTTTCATTGTGTTCAAGTTTGAGGATTTTTTTGATTGGTTTATTTCTTGCACAGCCATGGATTTTGATGTCGTGAATTTTAGTGTTCTGTGTCTGTGATGGAATTTCATCCTATTTTTACATTTATAGATAATCTCTATGTCTTTATCAGAAATTGGATTAGGTAGTTTTTATTTTGGTGGTGTGTGTATGATCTTTTTCTGTTTCATTACTTTTTCTGATACTACTCTCTTGTGTTGTTTTTGTATTTTGGGATTTTAGATCTAATTGCTTGTCAAGGTGCAAGTGCTGTATTGGAGGTGGTATGTCGTATGTGCAAGGTATGTTGTTACAGTAATAATCTTGCTGTATTGGAGAATAGTTGATGTTGCGGTGGTTGTTTAGGTTGTTTCTAAGCTTGAGATTATATCTTGAAACGCTTTGTGACTAGTTGTTGGAGTTTTCTTAATGTACAAATGATCGAGTGTGGATGGAGACTTGACGATTTGGGTTCTTTTTTCTAGGGTAGAAAAAAGAGTTTGTGTTCAACAATACCATCTACAAATGTGTACGATGTGGGGAAACTGTTAGCTGTGGGGCCTGTGGCTGCTTCTCCCCTGGTCAGGGCCTCTGTTGAGCTGGGGTCAGAAAGTTGTGGGGAAGGCCATTGCGAGGCTACTTTCCGGTAACTTTCAAAGGACGCCACTGGTGAGAACTTTATCTTTCTGTACGAGACCTTGTCCTGGTCAGTTGACTCTGTTGAGTGGTGCACTGTGGGAAAGGAATGAGCCAGTCGGTTTCCGCCTGAGTCTAAATACTGATGTCAATTCCAAGCCCCAGCTTGTGTTGGAAAAGTCTGTGTGACTGGCCGTGACGGTCATGTTAACTTTCAAGGCTGACCCTGTTGTCTAACAAGCAGCTAGCTGTAACATATGTCAATTTTGACTGTGAGGGACGTGGCCTGCTTGGGGTTGGAGTGAGCAAGCTGAGGTTCCGCTGGGTTTCATTGCTGCTGCTCAATTCTGTTTAGCTAGTGAGTTAGGACATTGCAGCTTGTTGTACTTTCAAAGGATGCATCAATGTTGTAAGGTACTCATGGTTGTCTGATTAGCCTGCACTTGTCGGGTTGGCAGACTCTGTGGTATGTTGCCCCTGCAGTTCTCATGATTGGAGAGACAGTTGAAATTGTGGTAAGCAAGATGGAGCTGAGATTGTGAGACAGCCAAAAGCAAGTCTGCATCCCTAGCCATTTTCAATAGTGCTGACTGTTGAAATGTGTGCTGTGGGCCTTCTGTTGTTCAACTTGCAGAGGTTGATGTTTCCCTATGATCAAACCTGTATTAATATAGGGTTTTCAGGACTCCAGTGGTTTGTGGTTTCAGTTCATGTGGAGGATTGTTTGTGTAGTGCTTTGGGTTTTGGATCGGTGAGAACTGAATGGGTTCTGTGGGACCAAATAACCCAAGTTTTGCACGTCATGCTGCCTTTTCTTGTTCGTTTTCTGGCAGTTGTCCTCAAGCTTGTTGATATTTTTAGGTCGTGAGGACAGTGAATCCATCTCTCCTTCAATTGGTGTGTCTGGCTTTGTTTCTTGTGGATGTGGTTGCTCTTCATGCTCACCGTTTGACAGTTTAGCGGTAGAAATTTTCCCGCTCCCATCATTCAGTTTTTAGGGACATCGACAGAGGATGAATGCCTGTGCAAAAGGAATTTGATCATGGAGACCCATTCATTAAGTAGAAAGGGCCCCAGAGTAATGCTTTGACACATGTTGGGTGTCATTGTTTGAAGTGTGCTGTAGCGATGTCATATGGGCTGCATTATTAGACACTGTAGTGCATTTCGATTCCAGAGTAGTAGCAATCTGTCACCAAAGGGGTGTGTAGTTTGTTGCAATTGTGTGGGGTGGGCTTTTGTAGCAGTTTGATTCATGTTTATAATCCAGCTGCCACAGTGGGTGTGGAGCACAGATGACAAAAGCTGCAGGCATTGGAGGCGTGGATAAGTTGAAAAACCAAAATGAGGTGGACAGCACAGCAAACTTGGGGAGTTGAGCTCAGGTTACTTTGTACATTACTACATCCATTTAGCAGTGCTATGTAGGGAGGTATGATTTGGGCTGCTCGTGACACAAAAGTGTTCTGTGCTGTACAGCTGTGCAATCAGAAGCCTGGTAATAGTGGCCCATTAATATGGCCTTCAGGCATTCTAGAAAATTAGTGGCAAAGAAGGCCTTTGGTCATGGCCATTAGCCGGATGTGACTAGTTGTTTCTGTCTTTTTTCAGTGCTACATCGTACTTGTTTTTTTTTCACTCGACACATTCCAAAGGACCTAAGGAGGAAATCAGCTGTGATAAGCAAGTGTCGTGTGTTATGGGCTTTTTTTTCTCGAGTGGGAGTTTGAATACTGCTGAAAACAAAGTGAAGCCCAGTTGTTTTGAAACACTGTTATAGGAAAGCATTTATTGGTTTACTATCATTGTCATTCATTAGAGTCATGTTAGAAGAGGTGGTTCGCTGTGATACAAAGAGAGTTTGATTTTGGAGACCACATTCGTTCAGGTAGAATTGCCCACGAGAGATTTTTCACATGCTGGGATCATTGCTCGTGTGGTTGTATGAGGGGAGGGGGAGGAAGGACATGAAATTTTAAGTACGTGAGTTGAGGGTTTTGATAAGTTTGTTGAATAGGTATTATCAGACACAGGAGTATACTTAACTGAACGTGTTGGAAACTTTTTATGTACATACTGATTGCCTGAATTGGAAACAGAAGAAAGCATGCTTCTTCTAAACTAGCTTAATAAGAAATTTACATAGTAAGGATTGTATAAAAGTGATTGTGAAACTTATATGGATATAATATAGTCATTGTTTATCTCAAAAGCTAGCTCTCTTTACAATGTTTGGAGAAGGAATGTAATTATTTTATTGTTTATAATTTTTATAGAGGAATTAAAGTATGCTTTTATTAATGAAAAATATTTTATTGTTTATTGGGTTGTTGGAGGTTCTATAGTCGTGGGGGCCTTTAACATTTGCAGTTTTGTTTTAGTTTTAGGTTTTTCTTGTAAATTTTTAACATTAAATAATGGGTAAAATATAGAAATAGAAATGTTGGTAGAAATGTACTACTGTTAGCAGGGTACGTCATGTTACTTGGCTTGAAGTCTGTTTTATCATGGCTACAGTGAAGAGTAATTATGGTTTGCTTTGAAGGGAATGTGAACATAAATTGTAGAATTCTCATTGGGGAAGTTTATATGAAGAGCAGAGAATAACCAAATGTTTGTAGTGCCGCCTTGCTTGAAGTATAAAAATTTAGAATAATAAGTAATTGTGCAGAAGTATGCGATGTCTCAGTTAAAAAAAACTACTTCAAAAAAGCGCATAATTTCAGAAAGCACCATGCTGTTATGATTCTATCTTTCTCTCAACTACACAAACATATCAATACAACTTTTATCTCTTCAAACCTCAACCCCCCAAAATTTTCATACAATACTGATTTATATCTATCACTATTACCACCAATTTTCAAAAACAATTAAGCTGCTGCCATTAATCTTTATACCTTGCGATACTAATCAGCTATACTCCTTCATATATTTCTATCCTCTTTATTATATTTCAAATACTATAAATCCCTCCCATCATACCTCCTCATCCTAATATATTCTACCTCTCTTCCTCCCATCCTTATTCATTCATCTAATTCACCCCTCCCTCCACAAATTATTCAATATCACTACCCCAAATATCACCCCCTCATATTATCATTCCCCTTTCTCACTATTATACATCACCTCTATTATTATAACTCCCACCAATCTCTCCATTACACCTCCCCTCCATCTCATTCACTCAAATTCCATCCAATTTCCTCCTTAAACTACTAGCTAAATTTTTCATTTTTCCCTTACTTCAATCTCATATATCATCATCTCAAATAAATTATTCACTCATTTTA
>NW_024465373.1:0-53805 GCF_017591425.1 Ochotona curzoniae
ACAATAAGATGCTGGACTTTATGCTTGGTAAATACTTCCAATGAACGAATCTCAACTGAATTTGAACTGTGGTAATGCAACAAGGTGGAGGAATCCACTATGGGGGAAGGGTTTGTGGAGGGGTGGGGGGAATCCTAGTGCCAATAAAACTGTGCCACATAATGCAATGTAATCAATTAAAAAAAAAAACTGATCTGGCATCACATACTGCTGAATATGCATGTGACACCCAGGGAATGCAGTGTGTTCATGGATGAAAAACCAACCCAGGTGTTCCAGTGTCAGAACTTCTCCATTTGGGTCACTAAATTCACATGTGATCAGGCTTAAAAGCAGTAATCCTGGAAATTCTGTTTTCTTAATTCCGAACAAATGCCCATTAATAAAATTATAATGAAATGAAGCATGTTAACTTCACCACACCCAACACACAGGAAAAAAATGCAGATTGTGTGTATAGGCACTAAGAACTCCACATGCAGAAAGACGTTTAGCTCCACAGCTATTTTAAGCTACCATTGAAAACAACTGCTCTGGCACCAGATACTGCTGAATGTGCATGTGATTCCTAGAGAACTCAGTATGTTGGTGAATGGCATATTCCCAAAACAGCGCCACATATGTTCCAGTGCCAAAACTACTCCATTTGGGTCATCAACTTCACATATCATTGGACTTACAAGCAGCTCTCCTGGAAACCCACTTCTGTCAATTCATTTCTCATGCCCATTGAGACAAACATACTGAAATCAAACATTTTGAACACAACAGAGAAAACAAGGATCTGGATTCTCACGCACGTGCTAAAAATGTCACGCTCAAAGATATGCTCATTTCCCAAGCGATTACCAGCTACCATTGAAAACAACTGCTCTGGTACCACACACTGCTGAATGTACATGTGACACCTAGGGAACTCAGTGTGCTGGTGAATGACATAGTCCCCAAGGAGTACCACAGGTGTTCAAGTGTCAAAACTGCTTCTGTGCCATTAACTTTACAAACCATCAGGTTTACCAGCAGCTCTCTATAAATACCTATTTTGTCACTTCTTGTCTTATGTCCATAAATCCAAATATAATGAAATCCTGCATGTTGAGCATCCCACTCAAGGCAAGGATGTAGATTCTCACTCAACATGCTAAGATCCACAAGAAGAACAAGTTCAGCACCCAAACAATTTTCAATTACCATTGAAAACAACTGCTCTGGAACCACACACTGCTGAATGTACATGTGACACCTAGGGAACTAGTGTGTTGGTGAATGGCATAGTCCCGAAGGAGCAGCACAGTTATTCCAGTGACAAGCTACTCCAGTTGGGGCAGTAACTTCACGTACCACCAGGTTTGCAAGCAGCTTTCCCAGAACCTGTTTTGTCAACTCTGGTCTAACAACCACAGAGCCCAATATGAAATCAAGAATGCTGAGCACCCCATACAGGATGTCACTAAATGTGCTAAAAACATCACATGCAGAAAGAAGATCGGTGCTTGAATGATTTTCAGCTACCAAGGAAAACAGCCACTCTGGCACCACATACTGCTGAATTTGCATGTGACACTTAGGGAACTCAGTATACTGTGGAGCTGCATAGTTCCAAAAGAGTAGCATAGGTCATTCAGTTGCAAAACTACTCCTGTTGGGTCATTAACTTCACATACCATCAGGCTCACAAGCAGCTCTCAGGGAAACCATGTTTTGTGCCTTCTCATCTCATGCCCATACAGCCCAGCATAATGAAACCAAGCATGCTGATTGTCCCACACACAAAAAAAGAAGTGGATTGGATTCTCACTTAATGTGCTAAGAACTCCAGATCCAGAAAGAAGTTCAGCACCATCATCTACCATTGAAAACAACTTCTCTGGTACCACATACTGCTAAATGTGCATGTGACCCTTAGGGAACCAAATATGCTGGTTAAATGGCATAGTCCCAAAGCAGTAGCACAGGTGTTCCAGTGGCAAAACTGCTCCATGTGTGTCATTAACTTCACATATCATCAGGCTTACAAGCAGCTTTACCAGAGATCCTGTTTTGATATTGCTGGTCTACATGCTTGGAATGTATCTACTTAGAATTTCAGGTAAGTAAAATCTAGTCAGAGAACGGCTTGGTGTTTCTTAGTTCAACCATTCTTGGTTAGCTTTAGCCTGCTCAACATCAAACACCAGAGTAGAGAGTCAATGGCCACAAACGTGACAGAGTGAGCTTTATGCCAATCATTAATGGTGACACATGAGAAAACTAGAACCTCAATTTGTTAAACAAGTATCTCCAACTAAATCTAATGTGGTTCCATGTTTTAAAGGTCTGAAAGAGCAGAGGGCACTTGGGGAGTTAGATGGAGAACACTTCAGGAAAGAATCTAGGGGAATCCAGGTCCTACAAGAATGGAAAAGAAAAAAACAGCAACTCAAACAAGAAGTGTCAGGGAAGGAAAGAAAAGCCAAAGCTTTAGAGGGCAACAAAAGTGAAGCCATTGGATACATCAAAAGCTAAGGAAGGTAAGGCATGCAATTACTGGGGATTGGAAACTGGACACAGTGATACAAAGGTCATTGGTAACCTTGCTGATTGTTAGTGGAGTGACCAAAGTACCTACCCAAAATATAAGTTACTGCTTGATGCCACTTAAGAATGTGTTCCTTTAAAAAAGAAACTGCAGATAAAAAATGACTAAGATATCTTTGTATGGAGAGATGGTCCTTGTAGGCCTAAGTTAATCCCAAAGCTCTCCACATCAGGCTATCATCTAGATTCATTTAGGAAAGACAGAGAGAACTGAAGGGCCAGAGAGAATGACCCCATCACATGGGCAGGAGCCTAAGGATCGTCTCCCTGATGACATAAAGAGCCTACTCCCTTGAGGTCAGCAGGACTGAATCAAAAGAACCTGAGTACCTTCTCACACTATCAACAAAATCATGAGTTACTCTCCATGTTTAAGTGAGGCAGCTCAGATTTCTTCTTGGGACTGCTAGTCAGCCTGGGTGATCACAAGTAGAGGATGAAAAGCTTACCTTGTGCCGTGGGCCTTAGGGTCGCTCTCAGAAGGGCTGGAGCTGTGCTCAGCTCCTGAAAAGACTCTCTTTTCCACTATGCTGGGCGTAGAAATGGACTCAGTTATATCAACATGTAGAAACATTGCATACACCTCTAGAAAGACTAAGGGTTCTACAGTAGTCAGGCCAACTTAGCACTATGATGTCAGAGTTCTAAGGCTCATGCCATAATTGACCACTGACAAACTCACACACCAGTTTGCTGTATTTGGGCTCTGGCTTTCAATTCCTTCAAATTAATCTGAGATAATCATTCCTGCACATTCCTGTAAGAAATATAAATAGTCCACAAATCTTTCATGCACTATGCCCAAAATGGCAATATTTCCCAAAACTACATGACAATAATATTATTACTGTGTCACTAGATAGTGAATCTTTGTAATATTATATACATTATGTTATATATAAGCATGTATTATAAAATTATCTACAGTAACTGATAAAAAAACCAGACAACATTCAGCAGCATGCAGAACTTAATGACTGTATTAACTTGATATTTAATATTAAAATATTTATATATGTGTTTATTTGAAAGGCAGCATGACAGAGAAGAGATAGGTAGAGCTAAAGAGAGAGGTCTTCCATCTGCTGGCTGCCATGACAGGTCCTGGGTCAGGCCCACACCAGGAGCCAGGGACTTCATCCTGGTCTCCCTCTGGCTGGCAGAGACCAAATCCAGGGCTCCAGCTCTGGCCAGTGCAGATCCCAAGAGGCAGCAGCAATGGCTCAAGTACCTGAGTTCTTGCCATCCTCGGGAGAGACCTGGAATGGCTCTTTGTTCCTCTGTCCACATTGGAGACCTGGAATGTGTTTTTAGCTCCTGACTTTGGCCCCAGGTTAGGGCCATACCTTAACTGTTGCTGGCATCTCAGAAGTTAGCCAGTGAGTGAAGTATTTCCATTTCTCAGATAAGCAAATAAAGCAGAAATTCAGAAGAGCTTTAGATATTTGAAAGCCCACATATTTCTGAATAACCTAATATTGTGGTATTTTTTGATCAAATGTGCTGCAAGAGCATTGTAGTAGATAAGAAAGGGTCACAAATCTTTTTCTCATTTCTCATGTAAACTCGTTCCCTTTGGAAGTGAGCTAGTAGCTGGCTTAACCAGCAGAGTGACAGGCACATGGAGTCCATGCAGACCTGAGAGACCTGTGCCAGAGCTGGCTGCAGCCACGATCCATGGCTCGGCTCTTTTACCTGTCGCGTGGACCACTGAAGAGGCACCCCTGCAAAGCAAAAACCCGAAAACCCTGAGAACAATGTGGGCCAAATGTTCATATCCCCAACCTGCCCCCCACCCCTGCCACACATGAGGCTGCGGCAGGAGGACAGCCCTCCCTGACACAGAGCCCCCAGCCCTCCCTGACATAGAGACTGCAGGGCCTCCAGAGCTGTGAGAAACGGGCCTCTGGGGTTGACGAGCTGTGTTTATCATGGTTATAGCAGCCCAAATGGTTGAGATTGACTGCTTTGTGTGAGGGTACTCATCTGTTTAACTGAACTGGGGTTGACTCTGCTATGTCAGCACAGGATGAAGAACTCTCCAGCTATGTCACCTTCTCCCAGGGAACTACTGTCTCACCCTAGCAGTGAGCTATTGTAACAGCTGCCACGTATTGAAGCTGAACACTTCAGGATCTATTTGTCCACCATCAGGAAAATGTATGTCTCTCATAGCTGACACACAGCAAACTCCCCTGAAAAATGAGAGCTTCATGAATAGCACATCTTGCATCTACTACACTGGGGTCTTCAACTAAGATTGCAAATTTAAATGAGTCAGTTAGGGGAAAAGAGGGGAACTCCTCATTGCCTAGGGCTCTGCAGTGATGCAATGAATATGGCAACAAAAATTTTAAACAAAACATTAAATGGTAAAAGTAAAGTCTTTTGTTGATCGAAGAACCCTATTGGTCGACTGGAAATGTGACTGACATCAAACAATAAAGGGAACACATGTGCAAGGACTTCCACAGACGTCTAAATTTTATCTGGTTTATCTGAAAGACAGGATTACTGTCATAGTGGGGTCCACCCAGTGGTTCACTCCCTAAATGACCACAAGAAGCCAGAGGAAGGTCAGGCTGAGGCCAGGAGCTCCTTCTGGGTCTCCCATGTGGACAGGGGCCCAAGGACCTGGGCACAATCCACAGCTGCTTTCCCAGAGCCTGAGCAGACAGATGGATGAGAAGTGGAGCAGCCGGGACTCAAACTGGTGTCTCCATGGGATGCTGGCATTGCAAGTGGTGACTTAACCCATTGTGCCACAGTGCTGTTCCTCCAACAGACATTTCTTCCAAGATGATATATGGACACCAAAAAACCCCAGGGAAGACCCACACTCTCACTTAGAGTTAGGTGAGCACAGATGAGCACCTCTGGAGGACTCCATCACAGACTCACAGTGCATGGCACTGTGGGAATGTCCGTGGACCAGGGATCCTGAAGAACAACACAGAGATATGATCCAGTCAAAGCAGACTCAACAACGGCCATCTGTCCATTCATGCTTATGCACAATACCCTTCCAGTGTTGGAGGCAAGAGCCGAGTTTGCAAACATTTTGTAAGTAAGAGAAATTACCATGCAATACTAAACCAGCAGACACGATTCTGGCTGTGGGTGAAGGCAGTACTTCTCTGATCCCTGTGGCTCTGCCTGAAGCCCCTCCCTCCCCAGGACGCCTCTCTGCTGACCCCAGGCAGCCTCCCACTGTGGACCTGGCACTTCTGCATGTAGTGAGGCCAGGTTAGAAAAGGCGGGCTCGCGTGTCCTCTTGTGGCCATCAGGGCTTAGTGTAGGATGTGCATCCTCCACGGGGAGGAGCCCAGCAGGCTCCATAAATGCTGACACCAAGGGCTCCACCTGACAGGGGAGTGGTAGCTTAAACCACTGCTTCCCGCGCTAGCTTTCCACACAGGAGAGCCAGTTGGAGTGCCAGCTGCTCTACTTTTGGTCCAACTCTTCACTAACGGACTAGGAAAGTAGCGGAGAATGCACCAAGCCCTCAGGCCCCTGCACCCCCAGTTGATGGAAGATCTCCCTTTATCTCCCTCTGTGTTATTCTGCCATTCAAATAAATACATATTTTTTCTTTTTTAAATTTGAAAACATAAGCCCTCTGACCTGAAACAAGTTAATTATGTAAGTCAACACTTTTTATTTTCAGAGGTAGCAGAAAGACTGAAAGAATGTTCCAAATGACAGCTGCTTCATCATACAGACTTACTTATGCATGCAGCCACTTCTTGGAAGCTAGCACTTAGCAGATGCGGACTAGAACTAACACTAGGTGTGCACACGTGACCGATTTGCTGAATCGTAAGTGTAGCCATCCCCCTGCAGGCACCAGTTGACCCACAGAAGTGCACACTCGGGTTATCAGGCAGGTGACAGTGCAGAACAGCTCTGCAGGGCAGCATCGTGCTGGTTGCTTCTCCCTCCTCAGTGACCAGTCACTGACCCTAGTGGCCTGGGTGGCCATGGACGGAGGCTGGACTGGACTGCACAATGCACGCACTGCACGATGGGCTTCTGCTGCATGCTTCAGTTGCCTGGTGATGCCACCAGCACAGGAGACCATGCGGGACTGAATTGTTCCAGAAACATTTATGGGAGCAGACCTGCTGTGTCCAAAATGGCTTTTCAGATAGTTTCCTGAGCTGGTGAAGACCGCTTTTGATAAGAATCAGTGAATGACCTTGATGGGAAGAGCCATGTTTTTCAGATGGGAAAGCTGAGGGAAAGGCACAGGCAGAAGGCACACACCTGCAGGGAGTTGGACTCATGGGAAGTTTGCGCATCAGGATGAGCATGCTTTGCTTTCCCATTCAGAAGAGCCAAGTGCTGAGCCTGTGAGTCAGCACAGTGCAGCAGAATGCACAGGAAGTCCAGGGACCTCCAGGAAAGACAGGAAGAGACCTGACCATGAGCCATCGCCGCTGGTCACTCAGGGCCAAAGCAGCACAAAGGAGCCACTGCCCCCTAGCCAAAAGCCACTCCAGACATGTTCTTGGCAACTAACTCAGCTAACTCTTCTATGCCCATGTGTCTTTCTGCAATGCCCGTTTGACATGGAACATACCTGCTTGTCCCTGCAGCTGAGACCTCTGCTGGTTTACAGGGCCATCCCTGTAAACCAAGGGCCCATCCTGGTTTACAGGCTGCCCAGCACTGAGCAGCCCAGCCCCAGTTTTCCCGCCATCAGTTGGCAAGCTAGCTGGGAGAGGGAGCGCCCCCTCCCAGGGGTCCAGCCCTCTCACATCACCAGAGAGCAGCAATGACTGCTGACCACATATGAGCGTGGGCTTTCCGTGGCAAGCTGCCCCCAGCACTGCAATTGCAGGGACATTCCAGCAGCTTCTAGGAGCTGTTTGTCCTCCTGGTCCCCTGCCACAGCATCACCACTGTGACCACAGTGCATGAAAAGTCTGTGGGGAGTGCAGAGTCTCTAGGTGTGGGGGGCAGGCCCCAAGAAAATATTACAAACTGTATGACTAGATGCTAAAGAATAGGGGAGGAGGGTTCCAGGACAAAACCTGACCTGTTTTATTTTTTGAGAGAGTTAGAGATAAAGAGAGAGACAGGGAGAGATCTTCCATGCTCTGTGTCACTCCGCAGAAGGCAACATCCAGAGTAGAGCACGGCCAGATCTCACACGTGGGTGCTGAGGACCAGTGACTTGGGCCATCCTTTGCTGTCCCAGGCGCATTAATAAAGGAAGAGCTGGACTGGAAGTGGAGCAGCCAAGACTAGAACTGGTGCCCACACAGGATGCCATTGTCATCAAGTGCTGCCCACCCTGATCTCCTTAAGCCAGTTGTCATCATTCCCACTAATCCCCTGGCACAGCAGACAGTGGGGAGCAGGAGTGAGAAGGAAGCACAGCATCCCTGTTGTCTCAACACGTGGGCACAGCTTCCCCGGAAGGCGAGATGCCCTGCCCCAGCCCTGGCATGATGGGCACTTTGTGAACTCCAACTCAAGCAGCACCTTCCCCCTGCAGGTTCCAACTGAGATGCTGACTTGATGTCTCAGAATTGCTAGCTAGATTTTTCCACTGAAAATTAAGGTCACTGGGAACAAAAATAATTCTACTTGATTAATGATTATTGTTAAACAGGGAGCAAGAACTTTAAAAAAAACTGTATACTGGAAAATTGGATTAGATGAATATCATTAAAATGTCCATATTACTGAAAGTAATTTAGACTTTCAGTGTGATTTCAATCAAATTACCAAAGCTATCCTCCTCAGATCTAGAAAATATGATATTCAAGTTCCATGAAAACACAAATAACACAGACAGCTAAATAAATCTCCAACAACAAAAAGCAAGCCGAGGCGTCCCAGCACAGACTTCAGACGTGCTGCAGTCATCCCAATCTAACAGCCTGGCATCGTACACAGCAGACACGCGGACAGTGGGACAGACAGAAATCCCGGAAATCAGGCCACACCGCTGCAACCAACGCTCTACAAACGAAGTCAAACCCCGGGGAAGGACAGTATCTTCACCCAATGGAGCTGAAAAGCTGGGTCTACGTGTGCCCAAGAGTGAAACGAGGCTCCTCCTGACAGCTTACACAACTAATGCGAGCGGGTGAAGGAGCCACACCCTGACAGCATCAAATCATTGGAAGAAAACATGGAGGAAACACCCCAAGACATGGGCACAGGCAAGACCCCAGATGCGCAGGCAGTAAAAGCAAGATGGCAGTGGGATCACGGCGAGCTAAGGAACTTCTGCACTGCAAAGGGAAAAGAACGACTGAGGAGGCAGCCACCAGCATGGGAGGAAATGCATGCAAACACTGCCACCCACAGAGGACCAACATCCAGGATCTATGAAGAGCTCCAGAAAGTCAGCAGCCGTCTAGGAGTGCGTGGGCAATGAGCATGCTGGTGCCTGGACCCATGGAGCACTTCTCCGAGAGGCCTGTGTAATTCCATGAAACGGTCAGTGAGGTTGTTTTCACAGGAGCCAAACCTGGCCCGTTTCCAAGGGCTTACCAAGGTCTATCTTGTTCCTTTCCATGTCTTTCCCTTAATGTTTCCTACTGCTACCTAATCAAAAACAAATAGCTAGAGAGAGAGGAGGAGGAAAGAAGGGAGGGAAAGGGCCCAGCACCCTAGCCTAGTGGCTAAAGTCCTCACTTGCATTTGCAGATCCCATATGTATCTCAGCTGCTCCACTTCCCTTCCAGCTCCCTGCCTATAGCCTGGGCAAGCAGTGGATGACAGCTCAAAGCCTTGGGACCCTGCACTCCCATGGCAGACCCAGAAAAGGCTTCTGGCTTCGAATCAGCTCAATTATTGCTGTTGCGGCTACTTGGGGAGTGAGTCAATAGATGGAAGAGCGTTCTTTGTCTCTCCTTCACTCTGCAAATCTGACTTCCCAATAAAAATAAATCAAAAAGCAGAAGGGAAGGAGGGGGGTTGGGAGAGAACAACAGACAGGTGGCAGAGAGGGGAAAGCAGGGAGGGAAGAGGAAGGAGATGCTTTTGTGGGGAAGGACCGGGTTTTCAGGGGGAAATGGGGATGGGAGCAGCAGCTCTGGCCTCCCTGGAGTGAGCTGCAGCGCCTCCTCTGGGATGGGTCACCACTGGCCTTCCATCCCTACTCCATGGGCTGACCTGAAAGTGAGGATCCCACAAAGGGGTCTTAACCTCTGCTGCCCTAGGACATGTGAGAGGGACGGCAGTGAGACAGGGCTGCTCCCTGCCCAGCTCAACAGGCCCACAAACCAACACTGGGCAGCAGGCAGTCCTGACTCCTTGCTCGGACTTTCTCTAAACACACCATCTAAATCCCAGAAATGCTTGAGTCCTGTCAGTTGGCTGTCCCTTTCTCCACATCAGTGATCTGTCAACACACTCGACCTGCTATAGTTAGGCCCATCAGAGCCTGAGAACGATTAGCACAAACCACCATAAACAGGCTCCATGGGAAACACCCCTCCCTGCACCATAGTGAGCACACACCCCTCCCTGCACCCCTGTCAGGACTCACAGCACACACCCCTCCCTGCACCCCTATCAGGGCTCACATCACACACCCCTCCCTGCACCCCTGTCAGGACTCACAGCACACACCCCTCCCTGCACCCCTGTCAGGGTCACATCACACACCCCTCCCTGCACCCCTGTCAGGACTCACAGCACACACCCCTCCCTGCACCCCTGTCAGGACTCACAGCACACACCCCTCCCTGCACCCCTGTCAGGACTCACAGCACACACCCCTCCCTGCACCCCTGTCAGGGTCACAGCACATACCCCTCCCTGCACCATAGTGAGCACACACGCCTCCCTGCACCCCTGTCAGGGCTCACATCACACACCCCTCCCTTCACCCCTGTCAGGGTCACAGCACATACCCCTCCCTGCACCATAGTGAGCACACACCCCTCCCTGCACCCCGTCAGGGCTCACAGCACACACCCCTCCCTGCACCCCTGTCAGGACTCACATCACACACCCCTCCCTGAACCCCTGTCAGGGTCACATCACACATGCCTCCCTGCACCCCATCAGGACTCACATCACACACCCCTCCCTGCACCCCGTCAGGGCTCACATCACACACCCCTCCCTGCACCCCGTCAGGGCTCACAGCACACACTCCTCCCTGCACCAAAGTGAGCACACATGCCTCCCTGCACCCCTGTGAGGTCTCACATCACACACCCTCCCTGCACCCCTGTCAGGGCTAACAGCACACACCCCTCCCTGCACCCCTGTCAGGGCTCACAGCACACAGCCCTTTGAAGAGCCTCTTCTGGACCCCGAGAGCAAGTTGAGCAGGCTGAGAAGCGTATTGCAGGGCTCCAGGTGGGATGAGGAAAACCAGAGTGTTGACCATGGGCTGCCAAGCCTGAGCTTTTGTCATCCCAACAAAATGGCCCACCTCTGACACAGGCTGGCATGATCGGAGCTGTGAGGGTCTGTCAATTCTAGACTCAAGCGTGGTCACCCACTCAGCCTGCCATGCCCTGAGCACTTCCCTAAAGGCCTGGGACCATCCCCCTGCTGCCCTCTACCCCCACTCCCTGGGCCCGCTCAGCACCTGCCTCAGCCTCTCGTGCAGAAGTGAGAACAGATGCCATCTTCAGCTGGGCACCCCCCACTCTGAGGGTGAGGGGCCAGCCCAAGGTGGAGTCAGAGAAGCCCATGCCTTCAGGTGTCAGGTGCAGCCCTCGGTCTTCCTGTGTGTCCTCTTCCACTCTGTTGTCAGCAGGGGCGCCAGGCCATCACCTGCCCGAGGTCCCTCCTTCCAGGTCAGGCCCCAGGGCTCAAGCTGGCCTGGCTGAGGCAGGATGTGAATCCCCTAAAGGTTCCGGCTCAGAACCTCCTAGCAGGGGACACTTCCACAGAACTGGGAGGGCATGCAGGGAACCCCTTGTTGTCGCTGAGGTTCCACTGCCCAGAAAGGGGTCAGGGAGACCCTAGGTGTCAACGCACCATGGAACCCAGGAAGTTAAATAAAATCTTAACTCATACAGCTGGGGGAGGAGTAATAGCTGTGGGAATAGCTCAGCCTCTTGCCAGAGGTGTGACTGCAGACCCCTCCAACAACTGGCCTCCAGTCATAAAAATCCACCTGATGCTGAGAGGGCCTGCAGCAAGCCCCAGCGGGCAACACCTGGAAACAGGCAGAAAAAAAGGACCTGGGAAAAATGGTTGCAGGCAGCTTGGATCCAGCATGAAAAGCAGGACCACCTCAAGCCACCAGAACCGACACCTGCTCTCCTCATTGTCCCAGCCCCCGGCCACTGCTCTGTGCTCACAGGAGAGAAGAGACACACAGCCCCCAGATGCCAGCCCATGCTGCATAGCTGCTCTCCTCACTCTGCCACAGCGTACAGCCCTGGCCTGCCCACTTGGTGCCCACAGACCCCATCTGCACTCAGACCCGCTCTGTCACACTTTTCCTTCAGTAAACTCTGCTTCCACTGAGCCAGCTCCGATGGACTTCTGTATCACCAAGGCCCAGGATTCTCCTGAGGCAGCAGGTCACACATCCTGGCTGGCCCGTACCTACTGGCCATGTGACCTCAGGAAGCTGTGGTGCTGGGGCAGGGGGCTGCTCCTGCCCTTGTGGGATAGCTGGGGCTCATCTGCTGTCCCCCAACCACCATCATACTCACACATGTTAGTGACAGTGCCAGGCCAACAGTTCAGGCATAGCTCATTCTGAATCCCTTCTGCTGGCAGTGCCAGAGCAACCATACACTTCCAAGTGAGTTCCCTGGATGAGCCTGGGTTCCTGAGCCTGGGCAGAGACTGGCACTGCTTTGGGTGAGGACAACACAACAGAGTTCCTGCCCACTGATGGCCTGTGTGGAGTGAGAGGTTCGCTGACTTGTTCCCTGAGGGGTCCTCAGGAGACCAGCAGAGCAGGCTGGGGTGCAGGAGGAGACTCTGGCAGCGAGGAGGTCCAGGAAATTATGATCTCATGGCCTCGTGCTAAGGGCCTGGACTGGGGCAAACGGGGACTGGGCAGTGTTCATGGAGTGCAAAGCAGAGTGGGAATCAAAGCTGCAACTTCTCTGCAGATCCCTTTGCATCTGGCCAGGCCACCCAGGGCTGTAGCTGCTGGCCGAGCAGAGCAGGGGGGCCTGAGCAGCACCTCCAGGCCACAGCTGCCTGACCCCTTGATAGGAACCCTGCTTGCCCAGGCCCAGGCCCCAGGCAGGGCAGCAGAAGCACTTCCTCTGTGCTGGCCTGCCCATCTCACCATCTCTGCTCTGGACACTCCAGCCTGCCAGGTGCACACTGGGAGCTTGTTCCCCTTCCAGGACGGTGGCTGCGGTGCTTGGCAGATCTGCTGCTGTGCACTTTACACCAGCTCCCAAACCCTCATTACCAAAGCAGAACTCTAAAATGAGACTGGAGCTGGACTGCAATTCGTGGTCTGGGCCCTAGACAGCCTGGCAATTACAGGTTTTCCTGGCGTTAATCAGGGGGCACTCGCTGAGTCCGTTCTGCTGACTGGGACATAGTGAAGAGCCACGAAGGGCTCCTTCACAGCTGCCCCTCTGTATGGGCCTGGGTGCTGACGGGACAAACATTGCAAGCAGGCACAGACCTGACCTCGGAAATCTGCAGCCAGGTCTGGGTCCCTCCCAGTGTGCTGGCAACCCTGGACAGGGATAAATCCTCCTGGCAATCCCTCCAGATATAACACCTGCAGGGAGCTCTGCTCACACCACAGGGTTCTGCTCACACCACAGGATACTCTGCTAACACAGAGGCTCTGCGCACACCACAGGAGCTCTGCTCACATCCCAGGGGCTCTGTGTACACCACAAGGGGCTCTGTTCTCACTACAGGGCACTCTGTTCTCACCACAGAGTGCCCTGGTCTCACCACAGGAGCTCTGCCCATACCACAGGGACTCTGGTCTCACCACAGGAGCTCTGCTCACACCACAGTGGTTCTGCTCATACCCATAGGGGCTCTGTTCACATCACAGGGGCTCTGGTCTCACACAGAGGCTCTTTTTCATCTCTTTCCCAGCTCTCCAGCTCCCCTTTCAATGGCCTTGCAGGACACCTCAAGGTCAAGAGTAAGACAGACACCAAGCCTCCTCTTCAAAGTGTCCTAGCAGGGTTGCATCAGCTCCCACACACAAACCCATGATGTGTTTCTCTGTGGTGCCCATATCATGGCTCAGTATCCAGTGGAAGCTCCTGGAAAAAGCAAATGCAAAGACACCAGTGTCCCAAGAGGACCAAAAAGCCACAAAACAGGTAGGGTGACAGGGTGGGGCACGGTACTACCAAGCATGGAGGGAGGTGGCTCCAAACGCTGGCACAGCTGGGGAAGAAAGACCCTCTGGGTCTACGCAACCTGCCCTGCAGAAGCGGAGTGAGGAGTGTGGAGTATGCATTCACCCACCATTACCTGGAGGAGGGAGACGGGAAGGAGGAAGAGGAAGGAGATGGGAGGGAAGGGCATAGGGAAAAGGGAGTGGAAGGGAGGAGGAAGAGGGGAGGAGCAGGGAGGAGAAGGGAAGGGGAATGAGGGAGAAGAGAAGGAGGAGGAGGGAGAGGGGAGAAAAGGAATGAACAGGACGAAGGGAACAGGAGAGAAGAGAGAGGGAGGGAGGGAGGAGAGAAAAGGGGCTCTTGATACAGGATGGAGGCATAGCACAGGTTCACTGTGCACTTGGGTCACTGCTGGGAGTCCCTCCCATGGCACCACAGAGGCTTCCTGGGGAAGTCTGAACACCTGCTCCCTGCATACCATGTACTGTGCCACTCACCCCCAGCACCAGCCAGAGCAACCAGCCCTTGTACTGACACTCCGGAAATATCCAGTGTCATCCCCAAGCCTCAGGAGGGCACCAGTCTCCGGGCAACAATAATCAGGCAAGTCCTAGTTGCCAAGGCAGGAAGGGCAGCAGGCTGTTCTAGCGGCCAGTTCCTGGCTGCTATGCAGGGACAGACCTGGAGGAGACACTCAGTGTGTCAGTCCCCACTGCAATGGGAGAAGTCCCAGTTCTAGGGATATGGCCCAGGTTTGTCTTCTGCTCAGGAATACCAGTGAGGTTGCCACCAACAGGGCCTGGCCAATTCCCTTATAACACTTCCATGGCTATTGTGGGCTGTCCATCTATGTGTGTGTACTCTGTGTGCCTTCATGTGCATGCTCTGTGTGTCTGTGTGCGCATGTGTGTGTGTGAGGGTGTGCATGTGTGCATATGCTCACATAGTCTGGGTGTGCCTATGTGTGTACTCTGTGTGCTGGTATGTATGTGTGTGCCTGTGTGGGCTGGTGTGTGCACGTGTGTGTGTGAGAAGGTGTGTGCATGTGTGCCTGCATGTGCATGCTCTGTGTGCCTGTGTGTGCATGTGTGCATATGCTCACATAGTCTGTGTGTGCCTGTGTGTGTGCTCTGTGTGCAGGTATGTATGTGTGTGTGTGCCTGTGTGTGCTGGTGTGTGCATGTGCAGGTGTGTGCATATGTGTGTATGCTCTGCGTGCCTGTGTGTGTGCATGCTCTCTGTGCCTGTATGTGTGTGTGTGTTCTCTGTGTGTCTGTGTGTGCAGATATGTGCACGTATAGGTGTGTGTGTGTGTGTGTGTGTGCCTCTGTGTGTGTGCTCTCTATATCTGTGTGTGAGGGTGTGTGCATATGTATGCATGCTCTCTGTGCCTCTGTGTGCATGCTCTCTGTGTGACTGTGTGCATGCTCACATAGCCCCAGCATAGCCCTCCTGGGTGAGTCCTCCTATGTCAGCCCTCCTGGCTGAGTTGGCCTAGGTGACCCCTCCTGGGCAATCCTCCTGTGCGGTGGTCCCTCCTGGGTGGGCTTTCATGGGTGAGTACTCCTGGGTGGACCCTCCTAGACGGCCCTCCTGGGAGAATCCTTCTGCTGTGTAGGCCCTCCTAGGTGGGTCTCCTAGGTGGCCCTCCTGGGAGAATCCTCCTGAGTAGTCTTTCTGGGTTGCCCTCCTGGGTGGTTCCTTCTGGGTGAATCCTTCTGAGTGGGTCTTCCTAGGTGGCCCTCCTGGGTGGGCCCTCCTGGGTAGGTTCTGTGGCCCTGCCTCGCTCAGGTCTAGTGGGTGGGATTCATCTGTGTCAACATTGTATCCATAGTTGATGCCAGGACCCTGCTCCAGTTCCTTCTTTCTGGGCCCTTGAGTTGGGTCATCATCACAAGCATATCCAAATTCACCACAAAGAGTAATTGGGAGGATTTACTCTGACTTAGGAGAATGGTTCTGGGCAAGGCCATTCCAGACTTCAATATCAAATGTGAAAGGTGTTATGTCACCAGAAACAGGCCCTTTCCTGTGCACCAACAGGCATTCAGGGCAGTCATAACATACCTAACATTGTTCTGGTTCTACCTCCATTTCGGCAGCTACTTGACTTGCATTTGTCATTTTGTGTCCACTGTGAGGGTGGCCTAAGGGTCAGTTCCCAAGGAGTCATATGGCAGCTACACTGGTTCCCCCCAGGGAGCTTGCCAACACCAAAGACAAGTCCTGCTGCTGAGCTTCTGAAAGCAGCATGCCTCGGGAGCAACCCTGCCAGGCAACCCTACCGCCCAGCCATCCCACCAGCAGTTGCGTTTCCACCACAGCCCCTTTGCTGGAGGGCTCCTCTGCCGACTGGGGCATCCTGACACCAAGGCATGCACTCCTCTGGCACACCAGGATCCACACATAGCCAAGGGACACTCACTAATAGAGCCACAAGGCACACACATTCTTCAGAATGTGGGTGATGGAACAGCCTAGTGGCTGAATCCTCGCTTTGCATGTACCAGGATCCCATATGGGCTCCGGTTTGTTTCCTGGCTGTTCCACTCCCCTTCCAGCCCCCTGCTTGTGGCCTGAGAAAGCAGTGAAAGAAGGCCCAAAGCCTTGGGACCCTGCACCTGCGTGGGAGACTCAGAAGCTCCTGGCAACGGATTGGCTCAGCTCTGGCCATTGTGGCTGCTTGGGGAGTGAACCAGCAGGCAGAAGATCTTTTTCTCTGTACATTGTCTCTGTAAACCTGACCTTACAACAAAAATCTTACAAAAAGAAAGGACAACTCAAGCAAGTGGGAAGGCCTCTTTAGTAAATGTTGTTGGGACAACTGGCTGATAGCCTGTAGAAACAAAAAGATAGACCCACATCTATCACCATACACCAAGATCCAATCTACATGGATAAAAGACCTAAACCTACATCCAGAAAACTTTAAACTCTTGCAAGAAAATGTAGGAAATACCCTGCAAGACCTAGGAGTAGGTTCCAACTTTCTAAGAAGGACACCAAAAGCAATAGCAGTTGAGAACAGAATAAACAAATGGGACCTCATCAAACTAAGAAGCTTCTGTACAGCAAGGGAAACAATCAACAAAGTAAAAAAGCAACCCACAGAGTGGGAGAAGATCTTTGCACACGATATAGGCAATAGGGGGCTAATTTCCAGGATATACAAAGAACTTCAAAACAACCAAAAAACCAAAACAAACAAGCCACTCAAGAAATGGGAATGGGAAATGGGCAAACATTTCACAAAAGAACAAGTCCAAATGGCAAACAAACATATGAAAAAATGTTCCAGCTCCCTAGCAATAAGGGAAATCCAAATTAAAACATCGATGAGGTACCACCTAACACCAGCAAGATTGGCCCACATAAACAAGAACACCAATGACGCTTGCTGGCGAGGATGGGGGGAAAAGGGAACCCTACTCCACTGCTGGTGGAGCTGCAAATTGGTACAGCCTTTATGGAAATCAGTCTGGAGAACACTCAAACAACTCAAAATTTGCATACCATATGACCCAGCAATAGCACTCCTAGGAATATATCCAAAACACCTGTTTTACGACAAACCAACATGCATCCCTATGTTCATTGCAGCACAATCAGTAATTGCAAAAACATGGAAGCAACCAAAATGCCCATCAGCAGAAGATTGGATAAGAAAGCTTTGGTTCATCTACTCCATGGAATACTACTCAGCTATTAAAAAAAACAAAATGCAGTTCTTTGTGGCTAAATGGGCACAACTGGAAACTATAATGCTAAGGGAAATGAGTGAATCCCAAAAGATTAGATACCACATGTTTGCCTTGATTTAACCTGTAATTTATTGTTTGGTTGTTTGTTATTTTTTGAACGTGTCATTGATGCTGTCTCAACCCAGATGTTTCGAAGAATGGAACTTGCATTATTTTTAACATATTGTTTACCCAATACAATGTCAATTAATTCCATAATGTTGTATATTGATACTGAGGCCTTGTTGAGGCTTTTAACCGACCGGATCTTTACTCTGTTAGACCTATCTTCAGACCATAGAAGGTCTCCCCAGGAGGCCACTGAACTTATCTGGACAATAAGACGCTGAACTTTATGCTAGGCATGTGTTTGCAAGCAATGAATCTCAACTGAACTTGAACTATGGTTATGCAGCAAGGTGGAGGAATCCACCATGGGGGGAGGGGTATGGGGAGGGGTGGGGGGAATCCCCAGCGCCTATAAAACTGTACTACATAATACAGTGTAAGCAACAATAAAAAAAAAAAAAGTGGTGGCTGCTGCAGAGTTCCTTAAACCATAGCACCATTTTGGATGCTGAAATTTCATCTGTCAGTGAGCAACACACTATGCGACACAACTTGGTGGTTCTGTCCTGGTGCCTGTAGGTGCTGGGGAAAGGCCTGGACATCAAGGAAGATGCACAGCTTGGTGCTGGACCTGGTGCCCAGCAGAGCAGTCACTCCCAAGGCTCCTCTCCTGGGTCCCCAGGAAGCCCCTCACTTCCTGCAATGGATCAGAGCTGGCTTCTTCCCCCAGGACTCCTGTTTGGAGGCCTTGTGCTTAGGATGCATGGTGGGGGCACAGCAGAGGCACCCGGTGTCCTTTTAGGGGATTGAGGACTTTTCCTGGGACCTTGGTTACAGAGATAGGGCAAGGCTGGCCTGGCCTCTCCAGTGTCCTCCCTGCCACATGACCAGCCCCTCACGCAGGCTCTGATTGTGATGCCACCCACCTCACCAGAGAACACACAGCGGGGTCTCTAGTCCTGGACACCGCCCAGCACGAGATTTTGTCAGCCACAGAAGGTGGACTATCATACTCTGATGTGTTTAAATGTTGGGTGAGAGGAATGCCTGTTAACGACAGTCCTGACACCCACCATATGACCTGTGATGTGTCCCTTAGCGTCTCGGGGTCTATTTTGCTTTCACACCATAAGTATGGCTCCCGTCTGATCACATCTGCAGTGTGGTAAAGGAAACCTCTCCCTCCCCTGTCCCCATCCCTCCTGCCTACAAGGTGCAGCCACGTGTACATGGTCTGGGTGGTCTGGGTGGTGATTTTTCACTCTTCACACAGGAAGGCCCTGGGCCTTTGCACCTACTCAGTCTCAGACTCCAGGACCCAGGGTCCCAGGCCTGGGCTATGCTCACAGCACAAACCCCAGGTTAGGCCAGCCCACTGCCAGCTGCCCCATGGAGCCTTCTCTGCTGCCAGACCACAGGTCTCTGGCTGTCTCCTCTCTCACCCCTATGTTCCTGTAGAACCTGTGGAGGGACAGGAGAGGAACAGGAAACCAGCAGGACCTGACTGGAAGAAGGTAGTCTTAGAATCAAGGGCAGGCACAGCGTATCTTCCACAACACAGTTACATGGAAGGATGTCCCGACATGTGAGCCCTGAGGCCAGCTCCACCTAAAGGGACCGAGCAGAGGAGTATGCCATCCCAGTAGCACCCAGAGGGGCACTGCTGGCCAACCAGAGGCCACTGGAACCAACACAGCCCCAAAGACCATTTTCAGATGACAACAGGCTGCCCACACCGGATGTCAGGAGCCCTGGGGCCACTTCCTTCCTTCCCTTAGCAGCTGTGGCTGCCTCATCCCCCACGCACCCATGGAGACAAGCCTCGGAGGCCATTTCCCACTTGGCTATTGGACTCCTGTCGGTGGTGGGCAAGAGTGTGGAGGGGCTGGATGCATGTGTGTGATGGAATCCTCCTGCTCTGTTTAGGAGAGAGCTGGGTGGGCAATTCCCTTCAGGGACCCAGCCCTCTGTAACTGCCATCCCTTATCAACAATCAAAGAGACTACTGAGCCAAGGAAGTACCTTTCATGTGGCTTTTCCAGTCAATGGTAAAATTAGCAAAACTAAAACAAACAAACAACAACAACAACGAAAGAGGGAGTGTAAGCTAGCTCATTAGCTTGGAAATTAGAGGCTTGTGCAGCCAGGCACTGATCAGTGAACAGACCATGGCAGAGTGATTCTTCTGGCTTTCCCAGAAAGCCACATCCTGTTTTCCATACCAGGCAGCCTGCACTCCCAGGCAGTGTGCCCTTCCTCGGATCTCTCACATCTGTCCCTGTATTTTTCCACCCCGTCATCCACTTCTCCTTGCCTGGACGGTCAGCAGCACCTGGGACATGGCCATCATCCATTTCTCCATGCCCGGGCGGTCAGCAGCACCTGGGACATGGCCGTCATCCACTTCTCCATGCCTGCACAGTCAGCAGCACCTGGGACATGGCCGTCATCTACTTCTCCATGCCCGGACGGTCAGCAGCACCTGGGACATGGCCGTCATCCACTTCTCCAAGCCCGGGCAGTCAGCAGCACCTGGGACATGGCCGTCATCCACTTCTCCAAGCCCGGGCAGTCAGCAGCACCTGGGACATGGCCGTCAGCAGAGGCTGTGCTCTTTATGGAGGTTTTCTTATCGCATACTTCCACAATTCCTGAAAGAGGCACAGAGCTGCATCCCTGGAATGGTCTCATTTCCTGGCGGCCCAGCTCAGTTTCTCTCCTGTTTGGAGCTCAGGTGGCACCACAGCTACGTGGGCAGAGTTGAATGGCATTGTATGCAATCTTTCCACACCTCCTGGATTTCTCTCTGAACATGTTGCATTTTGGGGAATCAGTGTCTGAGGCTCCTGCATGGCTGTCTGCTGTGCCCAGGCAGCACAACGGTCTGCAGCAGGAGGCTGTACCTGCCTGCAGTCACCCACGCCTGGGGCTGGACACTGTCCAGGGGGCTGAGGTACAGAAGGGCCCTGTAGAGAGAGCGGATGCTCAGCACCACCAGCTGAGGCACCTGTATGAAATGCAGGGTGTCGGTTCTGATCAGGCCAGACCAAGGCGTTCCTGGCGTGCTGGGTGGTAAAACCTGCAGAGGGCCTGGCCTCCCCCCTGTTTCCAAGTGTGACAGCTGTGAAGCCCCAGGAAGTGGTGATGGTCACTGAGCCACTCTTCTACATGCATGTGGAAAAGCCCCAGACACAGGATTAGAGCTGGTCTTGCTACAGCCTCTGTCTGCCCAGAGCTGCCCGGGTCGAGGCCTGCTGGTCGCTCAGGCCCTCCACGCTTTTGGTGCTCAGGGGTGGCACTGCTGACCTCAATATACTAGAGGGCTGTGGCCCAGTCCTGGCGTTACCCTGGACTTGGGCTTGTTCAAGGGCAGACCGGGGCAGGACAGAAAGGCCCACAGCACCTCTGTCATGGCACAGCCTGGGTCCCGTGTGTGTCTGCAGTCAGGCGACCTCTGACCTTGTCTCTGCAACAGCTGTCCAGGCTCTGGGCTTTCTAGTGACCATGGAGGCTGCTCCACTACACGTGCCAGTGGGCTGCTTCTGGAATAAGATGGACTTTACAAAACAGGATGTCACGCACGTGGTGTTAGGACAAGGCACAGGGCACCTGAGGAGAGCCACCCTTGACTGGCCTAGCCCCTGACCCTGCCCTATGACAGGGAGGTTACTGACAAACCCCAGCTTGGCTCTGTTGCCAGGTGTGAGGACTACCTGCCTTCAGAAGCCTAGGGTGCTGAAGTGGCTGCAGACACACCTGCCTGACCTGCCACTGCGCAGAGAATGGCAGGATGCCTGTCCTTCACTGGCCTGTGGTCATGTGCTCTGCCCTCCTGTGCAGACACAGCTGGACCCTGAGCCAGGCTGGCATGCTGTGGGCACAAGGGCAAGTGGCTAAGCCAGGGAGGAGCTCCTTACTCTGTGGCCTCTCAGATCCTGAGCCCCAGGGAGTCCCTGTAAGGCCCCTGAGGACTCAAGGACTCAGCCTGGGAGGTGAGGTCAGCAGGTGAGACCCGCTGGGATCCAGCTCACCATTCCCTTGTGCAGCTCAGTCTTTCTTTACATATAACAAACCCTAAATGGACACGGGTCTGCACAGTGCCCACCCCAGCAAATCCCTTTCTGTGAACCATGACCAGGTCCATCCAGGCTCGGGCCTCAGAATGCGCCTGATGCTGGAAGGCCCTCCTCATGGTGTGTGGCATATGCGCCACTCCCCAGGCACCCTCCCTCCCTACACAGACACATGCATAGGCCAGCAGAGAGGACCTGTGTGCACTGGCCCTCAGCCAGGAGCAAGGCTGCATCCAGCCCTGTGCTGCTCTGCAGACTTCCCTGGGACAGTGACTCCCTCCTGGAGAGGTTGCCTTGACACCGCTGGGGGCAACCCAAAGACCTGCTTCAGCCCCAAGCCAGTGGCCCAGGCAAGGCCAGAACCTCAGGGCAGGCCTCAGGCTGTGTTTGCATCCATACCTCAGTGTGTGGGTGTGTGTCACTCTGTATCCACGTGTGTATCTATGAGTCTGTGTATCTATGAGTCGGCATGCAACAGGAAGTGGGGTGAGTGTGCAGGCTGTGAGCCCAGCTGCCTGCTGTGTCTGAGATGAAACTCTCTAGCCCCTGCTGGCCTGTAGTGCCCTCCATGCCAAGGCCTGTTTCTCAAGTCTGATCCTGCGTGGGGTGCTCAAAGGTCAGAAGCCAGGAGGCCCGCCCCCTGGACCTGGCCCTTTCCCATGGATAATTCAAAAAGCCACCAGCTGCAGGAAGGCCCCCAGGGGTCTGCTGTCATCCCCCAAGTCTCTCCACATCCACAGGCCTTTCCATTAGGCTGTAATGAAGTGGACACAAGTTTTTCATGCAAGTCTATGACAAGCTGAGTGAATTTTTAAAACTCTATCGATTTCTCCTGTTCTACATGGCTTTGAAATTCTAATTATTTATTTATTTGATCTCTCATCACAGGGGGAGTTACTAAGCTAAAACTTTATGATCCAATTCTACCAAAATTGTTCTTCACAAACCACTGTGTTTCAAGCAGAGGGGGTGCAGGTGCCTAGGTTCTACACTTGACCTTTCTTCTTTTTGTAGCCTATGAGTGATGAGCTAAGGTAGAAATTTAGCATTTGGGAAGCCTTCAAAGGCCTGCTCACTCATCTTTTGAAGGAACTGGAAAGCCCCCAATCAAGCACAAATCATGCACAGGGGTTGGGATTTTTTGGAGGATAATGAACCATGCAAGTCCCTGTGTAATCGAAGAGTTGAGTATACTCTCAGAAATGCTCATGATAAAAGGATCAGAGGCAGAAACAGGTGTGATGGAAAGTCATCTCCAGGACCTCATGCTTGCCCGGGTCCTTCCACAGGCCTAGGAAAAGTCCTGAGTGCTCAGTGATGGAAGCTTTTCCTTTATCCCCGAAGTGTGACATTTAAACACAATCCATTTGGGTGCCACTCTTTATTCAGCATTCTATTCCTCATACAACATTTTAGGTAGACGGCTGCAGGTGCTCATGGATACCACCTGGATCCGGATCTGGCCAAGGTAAAGTAAGCCTGGGGATCTCACAACTATTCAGGCTAATAGAACATACTTTTAGGATTTGTCATTGTTTCTGCATGGCTTAGTTATGGCTAGGTGACCAGGCCACAGCTGGTGTCCAAGAATATGTTTACCCAAAGGACTAACTCACTAACCCCATGGCTAAGGATGTGGGCAAATGGTCCGTCTGCAGTAAGAGTGCACCCGTCTCCAAAGTGAAGGGGATGTGGGAACATAGTTAGGAATGTGTGGAAGCAGAGGCTCGTCCCCAGGCATTCTTACAGTTGTTGGACACGTGAGATTCAAAGCTCAGAGAATGATTCCCATAAATGTTTCATCAAAATAAAAGTATCCTTTTATCCAAAGTATATGCAATAATGATGCACATCTAGTGATATATCTGCCATACATTTTCAGGGTATGAGCCTGCAATGCAACCACAGCAGTGACTTCTGCAGGTACAACTTCTATGTCCCCAAAAGCTAATTATAAAGCAAATACTATCAACGCTGCTATGGGAGAGAATTCTCCGTCTGTCATTACTATAAAGAATATTACCAAATCATCAAAATAGAAACAAGATATCAAAGAGAATGCAAGCAAAAGATATAGAGGAAAATACGGTTTTGATATGAAGCAACTAATTACAATTACAGGCCATATTTGTGTTTGTTTGTAAAATAAACCTAATTTGTTTAGGTTTCTTTATCACTTTAAGTAAGTATTATTACTTATGATTTACTGGTATTTCTAAGTTTGCCTGCCTGTAACTTTATATTTCTTTTCAATTTAAATTACTGTTTTTTATTTTGGCCTGTTTTGACTAGAACTTTTAATATTATATTGAATAGAAACAGTGCAAATAGGCAGAATGAAAGAGCAAAAAGAGAAAGAGAGAGAGGGAGATGGAGAAGAGGAGGGTGCAGTGGGGAGAGAGAGACCCTGCGTGGGGGACCAAGAGGAGGCTGCCAGCTCAGAGATTTGTTCTGGTACGGTTCTGGCTGTCGCAACCATTTTAGACATGAATCAAAGGATGGAAGATCTTTTCTCTGCCTCTTCTTTTCTTTAGAAATTTGCTTTTCCAATTAAAAAATTGTTAAATCTTCTGAAAAGTTCTCAAAATAAATCTTAAAAGTCTTGAAATAAACTTAACCTAAGACATGGGGGATCTCTATGATACAAATTACAAAACACTGAAGAAATTAAAACATCAAAAAGAAATAAGACATTAAAAATGGAGAAATTTACCATGTTGTTGAGTCAGTAAAATCAATATCATTAAAATGCCCATATTACCAAAAGTATTATGCAGTTTCATTGTGAATCTTATCAAAATTTCAACAACATTCTTATCAGATTTGGAAGGGCTAAACAAAGGTATATCTGAAACCACAAGAGACCACAGAGCCAAAGCTATCTTAAAGAATAAAAATATATCTGGATGAATCACAGTTCCAGATCTCAAGATGCACACAGGCCAGTGGTCATCAAAACCATCTGGTACTCATACAGAAACAGAAGACAACCCCAAAAGGACAGAATAGAACAGAACAGATCCCAAAAGTGAGCCCACACATGAACATACAATGAGCTTTCTACAAGAAAACTGGAAGTGGGCCCTGTGGCATGGCCTAGTGGGTAAAGAAAACTGAAAGTAACACAGGGAAAAAGTTTTTGCTCTTCAAAAAACACTGTTAGGACAATTGGGCAGCAACATGCAGAAGAAAGAAGAAAGAGGACCCAGAGCCGAGCGCAATAGCGTAGTGGCTAAGGTCCTCGCATTGGGGTCCCATAAGGTCGTTAGTTCTAATCCTGGCAGCCCTACTTCCCATCCAGCTCCCTGCTTGTGGCCTGGGACAGCAGTTGAGGACAAAAGTCTTGTGACCCTGCACCCACGTAGGAGGCACAGAGGAGCTCCTGGCTTCTGATTGGCACAGCACTGGCCATTGCGCGCACTTGGGTTAGGGTTAGGGGGACGAAAGGTTGTCTACTCTGCCTCTCCTCCTCTCTGTAATGCGCCTTTCCAATATAAATAAATAAATCTTAAAAAAAAATAGAAAAAGAAGAAAGATGACCCCCACCACACACACACACATACACACATCTTTCATGTTATGCAAACCCAGCTCTATATGGATCAAGAACCTAAATCTGCATCCAGAAACCAACAAATTATTAGGGGAAAACATAGGGAGCACCCTACAAATAAAAGCATTGGTAAAGACTTCTCTGAAAAGTTACCAAAAGCACAGACAGTCAAAGCCAAAATAAATAGCCAGGACTATATCAGACTAAAAAGCTTCTGTAGAGCAAAGGAGATGATCAACAAAGAGAAGAAGCAACCAGCAGAATGGGAGAAAATCTCTCAACACTACACAACAGATGGGGCACTAATGTTCAGGATTTACAAAGAGCTTCAGAAGTCCAGCAACTGCAAAACTAACAGTCCTGTCTAGAAATAGACCAAGAAGTGAATATTTTTCAAGGGAATAAATTCAAATTGTTAATAGACATGTGAAAAAATCCTCAGGCTTCCTAGCTACTAGGGAAATAGAAATTAAAACCACACGAAGTTTCTGACAAACTCTAGTGAGAATGGCCTACATTCAGAACTCTACTAACAAAACTGCTGTCACGGATTTGGAGAAAAAGGCACTACTACATATACAGAGTGCAGCCACTATGGAAGTCACTGTGAGAGGCTGGCTCAGAGAGCTGGGAAGTGATGTACTGTATGACCCAGCTAGCCTGCTGCTGGGAGTACATCCAAAGGACATGAAATCTGTGTGTGAGAGTGATCTGCAATGTGCAGCAGCAAAAATATGGAAACACTCCAGATGTCCATTGAAAAGGAATTAATAAAGAAACTATGGTACATGTATTCCATGGAATATTACACAGCCATTACAACAAATAAGATTCTACAGCTTGTAGCAAAATGGCCCCAGCTGTAGACCATTATGCTCAGGGAAGTAAGACAAAATATCATACTTTGTCTGTAAGGCAACATTCATGAAAAGCACAAGCAAATCAATATGTAGGTGAAAAAGAATATTATATATTCCCTATTATTCAATCTTACTGGATAATGGAGACCAACATACTGGGAAGTGAGTTTTATTGCAATAAGCCTTTCTACTCCAGAATAAAAAGGGAACTCCAAGTGAAACATTTAAATAAGCCACGGCAATATGATATTAGTTTGTATCTGTCTGTATTTAAAATTCCATGATGTACTGAAGCACCAGCATGTTATACCTGTAACTGTTACTAAAGGACTGTACTACTGTAATAATATGGGGAAGATGATGGAAGCGAAAATGGGGAGAAGAATTTGGAATGCAAAAGGGGGCTCCCCATACTTACAAAAATGTGTCATGGAAAAAAATATTTTTTTTAGAAAAGAAAAACACATAATAAATGAGGACCATCCCAACACTTGAAACAATTACTCTAATGGGTGAGATGTGGCTGACCTTCCTGAGATCTACCCCTCATCCTACAGATACAGAATGTGAATGGTTGGTGTGGTGTAGCGCCCGGTGCTGCTGCCTTCTAAGTTGGTATCCTGCTTCAGCACCAGTTTGATTCTTTGCTGCTTCATCTCACCTGCTCCTTAGCCTGTGAAATCAGAAGATTGTCCAAGACCTTGGGTCACTGCCACTTATGTGGGAGACACAAATGAAGCTTCTGGCAGTGGCCTGGGCCAGCCCTGGAGAGTACGACAGTGCAAGCCACACTCTCTCTCCACCTCTCTCCTCCTCTCTCTCACTCCCTCCCTCTAATCCTCTCATTCCCTCCCTCTGTCTCTCTCCCTCTCTTCACATCTGTCTCATTCCTTCTATCTCACAGTCTCTGACTCTTTCTCTCACTCTAATTCTCTCCTTTCTGTAACTATGCAATTCATGCAACTAAATAATACAATCTTCAAAAAAGGAGGTAACCACTGAATGAATTATGTAAGGTGATGAACTTAAAATTACATTAAAATACTAAAAAAAACCCTAGTTTTAATTTTTACAATGATTTTGTTTTAATATTCTGACAGTTGATTAGCCCCACCCAGTCTCTAAACCATTTCAGGTCCCTGATGTGAAAAAGCCTTGTGTGTGTGTGTGTGTATGTGTGTGTCTATGTCTGAGACCCCTCCCACCCACTTAGAATAATCTTCCATATTCATGTGCACTCACCACCGAGTCTCGGACTGTGTCAGACTGAGTCCGTCAGACTGTTTCCACCCCTCCTACTTGATGAATAGTTATGATGTCTGAGCTAACCCCACCCAGCACTGCACTCCTAGACACCTCCCCACTCACTTAGCATCCTATTGCCTATTCATGGAGCCTTGAAACGAACAAAACAAACATGGAGCCTTGAAATCAATAGGTAGGCCACTAAAAATTCAAGCACAGAGAGAGAGGCTGAGCCTCGGACTCTAAGTGTCAGACTCAGAATCCTCCCACCATATGAACAGTCAGCAGGCAAGACCTAACCACACCCACACCCCGAGTCTCAGACTTCAGTCCCAGAGTGAACCCACAGACTCCCAGTCCCAGACTCCAAGTCTCACACTCACTCGGCCTGTCACAGCCTGAGTCCTTTAGCACAATCTGCCACACGCACTTAGAATCCTCTCCCATTCTTCTTTCTCACACATTCGATACATTTTTAAAAACAATTTTAAAAAATAAGTTTTCTGGCTCTCTTTGGCCAATGCTGCCCTTCTCTCCGGCCTGCCTATGCCCCTCTAGCGGTCCTGCCTGTCTACCCCCGGCTACCTGCTCCCTTCGCATCCCCAGGATCACCTGCTTACCTGGGTTCCTGCCGCCACCATTGCCGCCCCTGGGATTCAGTCCAGCCACCTCCAAGGTGCTGTGTTGCAGCTCTGAGAGCCGCTGGAGTTTTCTGAGAAAGCATGGCGACTAGCCCACTGTCCCGGTGATGACAGCCGCCTCAGGGAGCCCAGGCAAGGGAAGGGCTGCGGGCTACTGAGGAGCGGGAGCAGGAGGCTGGGGTCTGTCAGGCTGGTACCTTCCTCCCTCAGCCCTCAACTGCCGCCTAGGAGGCCCAACGTTTTCCTGCACTTTTCCCCAGCAAAGGAATCCCGCAGTTTCTGTAACTGGCCAATCGAACCACCCTGCCCACACGTTTGTGAAGTTTCCTGAACAAAGGCAGGAGTTGCTGGAGTTTCTATAACTGACCAACCAACCCTCAGGCCGCCCTGGGCCTGCCTGACTCCCTCCCTGCTGCTCCCTGCCAGCCTACCTGCCCGCACGCCTGCAGGGTCCATTGCTCCCTTGATCCCCTGCTCGGGCCTAGTTCCCGCTTCCGTGTCTCTGTGCTCAACCCCGGGCTGACACCGGGTGTGGGGCCGCCTGTGTCTCTGTGTCAGAATGTGTGAGTGTGTGTGCTTCACTGTGTGCGGACCGGGTGTTTGATAGCACGGCAGCTCTGACCCGGCCATCACCTGAACATCACCAGGCCATCACCCAGCCATCACCAGGCTGTCACCCGGTTGTCATCTGGCTATCACCTGGCCCTCACCCAGCCATCAACAAGCTGTCACCTGGCTATCGTCAGGCTGTCACCCAACCATCACCAGGCCATCCCCAGGCTGTCACCCGGTTGTCATCTGGCTATCACCCGGCCCTCACCCAGCCATCAACAAGCTGTCACCTGGCCGTCACCCAGCCATCATCAGGCTGTCACCTGGCTATCACCCAGCCATCACCAGGCCATCACCAGGCCGTCACCAGGCCGTCACCCAGCCATCACCCGGCCGTCACCCTGCCATCACCAGGGCCGCCTGCCTGAGGAGAGCTGTCTATGTGAGAACAAATCCTTCCACTTGTCCCTGTTGTGCTGAGGTTACGCGGCCGCCAGAGGGCAGCACCGAGGCAGGCAGGCTGGCAGCCAGAGCGCGGGAGCGGGAGGCGGTGGGGTCTGTCTGTCTGTCTGTCGGTTCACTCCCTCCGTCCTCAGGCCGCTTGCAGGGAGACCCCAAACGTTCGGCCGCTGGTCCCCGAGCACATTCTGGAACCCCAGCAGCCTGGCTCGGCTCCCTGCCGCTCCCTGCCTGACTACCCCAATACACAATCTTATCATTACTTAAAACTATATTCACTCCCCTAATCTTCCCTCTGCTGAGCCTGTCTTTGTGTCAATTGCCTGCCTCAGGAGAGCTAAGAACCCTCAGTGTCTGTTGGAACACGTTCCTGCACATTCTGGAATCCCTCAGCTGGGGTCTGGCTCCAGACCCGAGCCTCCTTGCCCCAGTCTCCCCACCTGAGGCCCCCGTCTGAGGCCCCCGTCTGAGGTTCCCTGTGTGAGGCCCCCTGCCTGAGGCCCCCCCGCCTGAGGCTCCCACCTGAGGCTCCCACCTGAGGCTCCCGCCTGAGGCTCCCACCTGAGGCTCCCACCTGAGGCCCCCGCCTGAGGCCCCCCCGCCTGAGGCTCCCACCTGAGGCTCCCACCTGAGGCCCCCGCCTGAGGCCCCCCACCTGAGGCTCCCACCTGAGGCCCCCCACCTGAGGCTCCCTCCTGAGGCCCTCACCTGAGGCCCCCCGCCTGAGGCTCCCACCTGAGGCTCCCACCTGAGGCCCCCGCCTGAGGCCCCCCACCTGAGGCTCCCACCTGAGGCCCCTGCCTGAGGCCCCCCGCCTGAGGCCCCCCGCTTGAGGCCCCCATCTGAAGCTCCCTGCCTGAGGCCCTCCCACCTGAGGCCCCCGCCTGAGGCCTCCTTCCACCTGAGGCTCCCTGCCTGAGGCCTCCCCACCTGAGGCTCCCACCTGAGGCCCCCTGCTTGAGGCTCCCTCCTGAGGCCTCCCCACCTGAGGGTCCTTGCCCAAGAACCCCCACCCTTGGCTCCCCCAGCCGAGGCCTGGTCCTTGGATGGCCAGTGGGGGCTTCCTTCATGTCCAAGGGGCGGGGCAGCGGGAACATGAGGTGGAGCAGGAGGAGGGGCCGGACCAAGCCCTGCCCCCAGGGAGGCTGGACACTTCCCAGCATTGTCCCCAGTAAAAAAAGTAACTTCCGCAGTTTCTACACAAGAACTGAAAACTGCTCCAACTCTACTTCTGGCTGAGTCACAGATCCCTCCTACTAACTTAGAATATTACATATGCATGGATCCTTGAAGAGAAAATTCAAGGGAAAATGCCCAAGACTCTAAGTGTTAGACTTCTTCCACCTCTCCCTCTTCATTCCTATTATGTCACAGTTAACCACACCCACCTCCCACGGAGAAATCGAGGGTCCCCAAATGTGAGTCTCAGACCCCTCCTACTCAGTGATCATATCATGGCATATTCATGGATCCTGGAAAAATAGGCAAAACATTAACTCAATGGAAAACGTCAGACCTGAGTCTAAGACTATAACTCGACTACTCCCACTTCATGAATATTCAGTGTGTCAGTCTGAGTTAACCACACCTGCCACACAACACAGAAAACCAAACACTTTCCATGACTCTGAATTTAAGTCTTA
The DNA here is from genome assembly GCF_017591425.1 of Ochotona curzoniae. NCBI lineage: Eukaryota > Metazoa > Chordata > Mammalia > Lagomorpha > Ochotonidae > Ochotona > Ochotona curzoniae. The sequence continues at coordinate 30,683 of NW_024465373.1, forward strand.
ACCCCAACCCTAACACTGACCCTGAATCTGATGTGAATCTGACCCTACCCTGAACATAACCCTCAACCTGACCCTGAACTTGACCCTGACCCTAACCCTAACCTTAGACTTAGCCTTAACCCTACCCTAACTTTACTCCTAACCACACCCATTGTCCTGCCTTACTCTGACCCTTGTCGTGAACTTGACCCTGACTGTGACCCTGATCCTTACCCTAACTCTAACATAAATCCAACCCTAAGTCTAACCCTAGATTTAATCCTAACCTTACCCTAACCCCAAGTCTACCCCTAACCACACCCATTGCCTTCCACAAAGTCTACCAACCCTAACCCGAACCTTAGCCCTAGCACTAACCTGAACCCGAACCTTAACTCTAACCCGAACCTGAATCCTAACCCTAAATGAATACCCTAACCTGTACCCATACACTAACCCTAACCCTGACCCAAACCCTAGTGTTTACACGTACCCATATGCTAACCCTAAATCTGACTCGAACCCTGACCCTCAATCTGACCCTAACTCTAACATCCATAACTCTGACCCTGACCCTAAACCCTAACTCTAACCCTGACTCCCACCCTGACCATAAGTCCAACCCTAACCATCGCTTGGAACAACAGGTCACAATTTCTTCCCCTAAAACAAAATGTTTCAGGTCTGACATGGTGGCCTGTCTGCTAAATTCTTGCCTTGCGTGCTCCAGGATCCCATATTAGCACCAGTTAATATCCCAGCAGCCCCACTTCCCATCCAGCAGTCAAGGATGGTCCAAAGCCTTGGGACCCTGCACCAGCAAAAGCTCCCTGACCCACAAAAGCTCCAGGCTCCTTTTTTCAGATCGGCACAGCTCTGGCTGGTGTGTTCACTTGGGAGTGAATAATCGGATGGAAGATATTTCTCTTTTTCTCTCCTCCTCTCTGTATATTTAACTTTCCAATAATAAAGTAATTTTTTAAAAAAATACTAAATGTCTCAGTAGAATACAGAGTTAGATAGCCCGTTCTAGATGTGGGCTTTCCATCTTCCATATTTGGATCGCTTAGTCAATTAATGTGATGTCCACAAGCTCAAAGTCAACAGATTACTCCATTTTTTCTGGTGAAGGAAAAACAAAAGAACATTTTGGTATTAATGGTCTCAAATTTTCAGTCTTCCTACTCACTAATTAATTACATTTTCCTAACGATTTCTGCTAAAGGATTGGTAAATGTCATAAAACCATGAAAAGGCACAAATCTGAAGAGATCAGTCATGTATATTTTCGGACAGGCATGCCGTTTACATTGTGAAATGCATTTATCATATGAAAACGAGGTTGCTTTTTCTCAATGATTCTAGTTCTGTTGAAACTGTTTCCATGCACACTGAAGGCATGCAGCCCCAAGGGTCACTGAATGGGATGCAGTGAGAAGGAATGAAAAAGGAATATTGGGAGCTCTTTTAAGGCATAGTGATTCTATACATAATGACGTTCAGGGCATGTGTGATAAGGAGAATTCAAAGTATGATTAAATTTTCATTGACAAAGTTTGTGTTGTTCAAAACAGTCTTCCCCCAAATATGAAAACTGCATACATAAACGAAGCCTGACATTCAAAATATGTCCATGGAAATAAGCTGAAATTGTATTGTTGGTTCAATTACCTGGACTCCTGACACCCATGTAGAAGAGTTAGGTTAAGTTCCTTCCCACTAATTTTGGCACAACCCACAATGTTTTCAATAGTTAAGCAAGCAAGTGGGAAGTAGCTCTCTCTTCAGGAATCTGTTCCTTAATAAATGATCATTTAACTCAGGCTTAATTTTCATTAATCTGTGTATTTTGTGAGTAACCCCTTAAAGAAGAGTTCCACAAAACCTGTTGTAAAAATCTTAGGTCCTGTGTTGTCCATCTTGAAGAAGTTAGAACTAGCACTTGCTTTCTGAAACCAGATGGCTCAGCCTCTCTCTTGTTTCACATCCACATGAAACCATCCTGGGCCTGTGAATGAGCTTGTGGACAAGGGCCTCACTCCCCTTTGAACATTCCCTGGGCTCCAAGACAGCCTGAGGGTCTGTCAGGGCACAGCAGTGTCATCAAGGGCAATTAAATGGGTCATTATGACACCTGAGGTGTCCTGGCATGTAGGCAGAAGCCTCAATGAAAAAGAGGCTGCTGGAGAGAAAATGTCTGCTTGCACTGCAGTCTCTCCTGTGTACTGCTCTGCCTAACCTCTGCTTTTCTCAGAGAAATTCAGAAGTCACATGGCATGTTGGGATCCCAGTAGGATGTTTTGGAATCTTTGCTTAATTTTCATTCTCCATAAGCAGAAATAGAATTGGTCACCTCTCAGAAGGAATCACAGCAGAGGAAGGTCAGTGAGGAAGCCGTTTTGTTCGGGTGCTTGACTGTGTCATCCTGGTGCTGTGCTCAGTACAATGACTCAAAATATGTAATGAAAAGGCCTTGGCATGGAAACATTGCTCTTTGTTGTCCAGTGTTCAGTCATAAGACCCACACTTGGACCTTGTTTTTCCAATCCCAATGCCTGAGTTCATGCCTATCACATCACAGTATGTGTCTCTAGCCTAATATCATTCCGGGGACTTCCCCTTTCATGAGAAAGACATAGTGATGCCATGCACTCAGCATCCTGCTGAGTCTTCACCTGCTCTTAACTAATACCTGAGTCAGCACCCCTTAACTAGTACCCACTGAGTCTTCACCTGCTCTTAACTAGTACCCACTGAGTCTTCACCTGCTCTTAACTAGTAGAATGATGGGTGATTGTATTCCTCGGTAGCAGTACTTCGAGTATGCAATCATAAACTGGCTAGTAAGAATTAATGCACAAGATTTAAGGTTCAAAGTAGAGAGTGCTCCCCTTGGCATAAAAATGAGACACCTCATGACCTTCCTCTGCCATTCCATTCCTCTTCCTGAGCTACCTGAAATGGGTAGCCAAAGAAGGCTTGGAGTCAGGCACAGTGCCAAATCGAATGATGTCATCTTACTTAATGGTGAGTATGCAATCTTGTGTAAACATAAGAATAAAGATTCTAAGAGATGAATATTCAGTTTGGGAAGTTGGTCTAAAAGCCTAAACACAGAAAAGGACAATCTTAAAACAAGAATTTTACTTAGGATATTGTACTCACATACAACCTGGAACAGAACACTTTGTGCATCATTGAAAAATCACAATGAAAATAATGAAGAATATACCAATAAATCTTCAAAATAGCCCCTGCAATATTTATTTCATCATGTGTTAAACTGAGGGAATATGAATCTATAATATAAGTGTATTTAAAACATCCTGTGCTTAATTCCATAATGTTGTATATTGATACTGAGGTTTTGTTGGGGCTTTTAACTGACCGGATCTTTACTCTGTTAGCCCTATCTTCAGACTAGAGAAGGTCTCCCCAAGAGGCCACTGAACTTATCTGGACAATGGGACGCTGGACTTTATGCTAAATATGTGTTTGCAGGGAACGAATCTCAACTGAACTTGAACTGTGGTTATGCGGCAGGGTGGAGGAGTCCACCATGGGGAAAGGGGTATGGGAGGGGTGGGGGGGATCCCCAGTGCCTATAGAACTGTATCACATAATACAATGTTAACAACAATAAAAAAAAAACATCCTGTGTTTTAGAATTGCCACACTGAGAGCTTATTGATAATAACCAAAATTACATAGAATAGTTTCCTTTAGTTTTTAAGATAGTAGCATAGCAGCACTGCCTTGAGGCAAACACTGCAAGGGTTAGGGTTAGGATTAGTTGTCTTAGAGGTCCACTCACAGTTTGCAGTTGTATGAAAATGCCTCATTGAATTCAATTTCTGACCACCAATAGACTAGTGGTCAGCAGTCTTTGTCAATGTTACGCAAAGAACACTGGCTAATCCTCTTGTATGCACATGGAATCAGGATTTCCCCTTTTGACAGTATCCTATATTAACGATGTGTACAAAGATAAGGCTTTCATATTCATAATGTTAACAGTGCAGCATCAACTCAATGGCAGTAGCAAGGCCTCCCCCACATTGTAGTCCTTTGGGTCATGCGTTGAGTAGATAAAATGGAAAACATAGAAGCTTTTTATGGTTGCATTGTTGAGACATGTCCAAGAGAGTAGTTGTTACAGCATCACCTGCAAAGTATGGCAGTTCTGGCCTCGTTGTTCCCTTCATCCAAAGCATCAATAAATTTTTCATAGAGGTTGGTTACATACAGGCTTCCAGGTATACTCTGGAGAAAATCCTTGCACAGATGGAAAAATATTATTTTTATTTGGCTAACCTAATGAGAAAATCTAATTGGAACATTCTGTTATTTCACCATCTTTTCACAGTAAACCAAACTAAGAATTTAGTTACTACTTTCTTCTGATTCATAAATCAGAAGCATAGAGTTGGATTTTTATCACGTCAAGGATACAGTCATAAAAATGGGATCTGGAGTGTGCTGAGATTGAATGCAAAACCTCTTCGTATCACCTCGCACTTTTTGTTTTCGTAAACTTGTATAAACTGATATAATTCTTACTGTGCTTATTTTCTGGACAAGTGATGAGCACATATGTTTTCCCTATGTGCTTATCTGAAGCATTGTTTCAGATTCTGGGAATTCAAGTCTTAGCTGCCAAGATTTGGAATCAAAGCAACTGCCTATTCACACTCATGTGCACACTCACACAACACATGAAAACTGAATGATTTTTATGATTCAAGTTGTACATGCCCCTTTTGACAATGCTTTCATGATATCCTTATGATTCTTGTCTTTATGTTTAATTCTGTACTACTGCTAAGCAGAAGTCTTGCAAATTTTATAAAAATGATCTATCTAGTTATTCTCATTGGCTGCTACAGATACAATATCCGCAAGAAGAAAATTAATACTAATTGAGATATATCACAATTCTTCTCACTATGTTTTGGTATATCCTGGCTGATAAGCTTTCTAAGTGGTGTTATGGGCAATTAGCCCATGTATATGACTGATATATGTTGATAAAACCAGGTATGACAGATGTGCACTGTTAATACCAGGTATATATGACTGACGCACACTGATAATACCAGATATGACTGACGTATACCAATAATACAAGGTATGACTGATGTACACCCATAACACCAGGTATATGACTGACATACGTTGATGATACCAGGTATGATTGATATGTTGATAATAACATAAAATTCAACTAACATTTGACAAGGAAGAAAAGAGTGTTTGCTAATGGGCCTGGTGCGGTGGTGCAAGTGGTTAAGTCCTCGCCTTGCACGCCCGGGGTTCCATGTGGACGCCGGTTCTATTCAGGTTCTATCCTGTGGCCCAGGAAAGCAGTCCAGGACGGCCTAGAGCTTTGGGACCCTGCACCCGCGTGGGAGACCCGGAAGAGGCTCCTGGCTTCGGATCGGCATAGCATCGGCCTTGGCGCTCACTTGGGGAGTGAATCATCAGACGGAAGATCTTCCTCTCTGTCTCTCCTCTCTGTATATCCACCTTTCAATTAAAAAAAATAATAAAAATAAATCTTTAAAAAAAAAAGAGTGTTTGCTAATGTTATTTGTAATTGTGTCATCATAGAATTTTTTAGCATTTATAACAGTAACTGGACTCAGGGAGCTCTAATGAATATAATCCTGTGACATTCACTCTAATATTTACTGAGCTAGTCTTTGTAAGATACATTTAAGATTAATGAAAATAGAGCAGTGACATGAAGAGACACAGTTCCAGTCTTCTGGTATATTTACATGTGATTAGTGTACAGTGGCCCTCTCAGATATGTGAATGCTGTGCATTCCTGGGAGGGGGCCCCATGCATGAGCTGAAGTGAATTCGTGGCCTCTGACTGCCTTTAATGGCTTGGCACTCAAGGGTACCTTTACCTAATGTGTCCCACACACATGACCCGCAGTGTTTTCTTTTTTGTTTCCAAGATCCTAAAATCCAGATTCCATTAGCAAAGTTAATACACGGAGCAAACATAAAACTCAAGAGAATGTACCAAACATCTAGATACCTAAATAGCAAAATCAATTATTGTAGTTCTGATCATGTAACTATTTTAAGTCCATACTGATTCACTAGTCATGTAACATGGTGCTACCCAGAGCCAGATGCAAATCATTCAGAGATACTTTGCTTGGCTGGGAAGTAAATCCATTTTCTGTATGTACAGCCCAAAGGGGCAGCACTCCACTTGTCGTATTGTTGTTGGAACAATTAAAGCCATTATCAACCTGTTGCCAATTATCCTATGGCTAAATAGAATGGGGATGAGAAAATTCAAAGTTTCTCATCCTAATGCCATCTTCAAATCTGTTTTTGGTTGTGATGGTGGTACTCCCTATTTGTACACTACTGTCAAGTACCAAGATGGATTATTTCAACTCTTTCTAATTTCTACCATTTCCTCTCACAGAAATACACCTGCATATTTGTGACTTAACTTGATAATTTCCAAGTGAGTTTACTTTTCATAGGCATCAATTGAATGTTCAGAAGCTCTAGCAAATTGAGTTCACCACATATATATTTGTAGCTTGATTTAACAGCCCAGGTTCCTGTTGAGAACAAATTCCTCTATACTCTGTCATGTAGTGTGGTCAGCATGGTACCTGTTGACCAACATACCAGAGGAGATAAAATAAGGGAAGACAACAATGGTGGCATCCTTCCTAAATCACCTTGAACATGAAAGCAAAGGAGATAAGCACATGAGGCATTTAACGGACGTTTTGATGACCCATTTGCACATTGGTTGATTCACTGAAAGATAAATGTGGGTCTGCTCTATAAAAACCTTTTTGACATGTTAATGAATGCTTTCTTTCAAAATATTTGTTGAAAAGTGTGAAAGTCATCAAATGAATAATTGTGTTTTGGGTCACCGTTGTGTTTATAGAGGGAATATGTCTTGACATTCTTCCATTAATACTATCAATTGTTCAATTTTCATCTAGGACACTGAAGTTAAAGAATAACCATGTGTGTTAATCTGTGTGATAATCTCAAAGAACATATACATTCCCTGGGCTTTTAAACAAATGAGTGGCTATCTGCATAGTTTGTAACATGTCTTACAGAATCAATATTTTGGTCTACTGCAGTTCTTCAACAATCGCAATGAAGACACAGCATACTGACTTCAAAACTGTACCCAGATGACACTAGACTACTTATTACCTTTAAAATAGTTGCCAACACATAGGGAGACTCACTTGTCCAGTCCACGCATTCTCTAGAATTCAGTTATTCTTTCAGGGCTCTATATGCTTGGCCATTGACCGATGTTTTGAATACGCCCTCCATAAATTGGCCCTTTGAATCAATATAGGAAATCATATCCTGTATGTAAAATAAATGAAATAAATTTGTAGTATCTTATATTATCAGCAGCATAGGACAAGCACATGGCTATTGCAATAAGAGAGCCAGACTATGCAAGGACACAGGTCTGGAAGGAATAAAATGAAACCAAGTTTGAAATTTTCATTTTGGTATCTATCTCTGTGTACATCTTGTATCTGTTACTCATACATATTCACATTCCATATATACATAATAAAATATCTTTGATGCTCAATTTTATACCATGTTTCTTTCCAGGGAATTTATACATTTAAATCCAGTTTCTCTGCTTTGAGTCTGCCATGGAGTCACCTCTCAGCAGTTACCACTTTTTCTCATTCATTCTGAATATCCCTGATGATCTCCAAGTGTAGACATTTTTTGCTAAACAATTTCTTCCTTGTACTCCACAAAAAGACTATCTACCCTATTCCTACACCTCTATACTTCCAATTCTTTCTTGTAACAAATCTGGAGCTTGACTCCTTCTCCAAAGCCTTTTCTTATTATATTGTCTCTGTGCTGGGGGCAAGGATTATGATAAGATTTACAAAGTACCTAACATGACAATTTTTACACTTGCAGACTAAAATTCTGCATGTCAAGTGGTAAAATGGAGAAACCATGGGAACTCCATAGATGCTACAACTGAATTCTAGTATTCTATTTTTCAATATTAAATGCCCAAATATGTACTCTCCCTTGGCAGGTTCTGTTAGAATGGGAAGGCAGATATTCCATCAGATGAACTTTCATGATAAAATGCTTGAGAGAAAAGTGAGATCAAACTGAGGGGTGTTGAATTGTGAGACAAAGTAGTCCAGTAGAGAAAGTGAAAGAAATCATGAGATTAGCAGAGAGTTCTGCAAAAGCCAAGAGGGGAATGTGAGATGAGGCAGGCTCACTGATATTCAGACATTCAGATCCAATTAGTGTGTGAGGGTGTATGAGAGTTTTTACTGAAATCAGTGACAGTTTTCATGTGTTTTGTACTTCTATGCATTTTCCGTTACCACAGGGCAATAGATAAATCAGATTATTTTGCATTGAAAAGAGTGAAGAAAGTTTTTTAGCCACAGAAGGAGGCCATCCAGTGACTTTTCCATTTTTGAGACAAACATGGATAAATCTGTAGCTCAGAAATGTCAGGGTATAGAAGAGTACACTGAAACTTACTGAAATTGACTTTGGCAGCTGGCCATTGTGACACACATCATGCAGGGGTGAGCCAAACAGTGGTGCTTGTTTAGAAGTGGGCAAAGTAGGTGTTGGTGCCACCTTGTTGTACTTGTTGCCAAAGACACGCTGAGATAACCACTTTTTAATGGAATGCTTCTTTCGAGCAGGCTTCAGATGAGAATGTGAGGAAGATGTGAGATGGTTAGATGTAGTGTTCAACTCATGGAATCCCATTTCCACATTTTCTGGATGACTGCATGCTTCTGGAAATGGATAGAAAAAAATATCAATGAATCAGTCAATGTGAAGAAAGCTCTACAGACTAAAATCAGTTCAAAGTCCTGGGTGGAGTGAATGTGCTCTTCTCCCTGCCTTTCAGGAATTGGTATTGGAACCAGGAGTGGAACAGCCACGGTTTGTTGCACTGCATTAACAGGTGCTTAGTTACCAAGGTGCAGCCATCCTTATTATAACTGCAATCAGTAGGTTCATGGGTAAGATAGTTTCTTAGATTAAAAGGCATTATGTGTTCAAATGACATTGAATTTCCTAATCACAGGCATTCATACTCAGTCTCCTCCAAATCTTCCATTAAAATGAATTGAAATAACAGTTACAACTCAAGGACCTGGAGAGCTGCCACATTGGCAGAAGGTTTGGATTAAGCCACTTCTGCAATGTTGTCTAGCCCAGCATCATAACCTGTAGCCATTTTAAATGTGATCCAGCAGCCCAGATCTCCATTCAAGTGCCTGTCTACTATTGCACCCTTCTCATGCTTAGTTATGTATTTGAAGTGCAAAGTGAGACAGAGGAGAGAGGCAGAAAATAAGGACTATATGATTTTCCAGCTATTGATTCAAATTACCAATGACTACTACAATAAGATTTAGCCAAATAAAGCAAGGCACATGGAAATTCACCATCATCTCCAACAGGTCTAGAAGATGCTGAAACACCTGTCTTATCTTCTGCTGGCTTACTATCCGTATTATGTCCCAGATGCTCTACTTCGGATCCAGCACCATGTTTATGTCATGTGATATTGGTGAGGAGTAGTTCAAGTCCTTGGGCCCCTTGGGCCATTTGACATGCAGACATGTATTTTCAAGAAATTGCCTGGAGACATTGTTTCAAACAAGTTGAAACCCACTATGTACTCAAATACTTGCAATGTCCAGGAAAAAACTCTAACCAGCTCATGTGTTCTATGTGCATGGCAGGAAGCATTTAGTCAGAGAATCACATGCTACCTTCCCGTGTATGTAGTAGTAGTAGGAAGCTGGAATTAGAAGCAGAGCAGAACTAGAATCCAAGCGCTCTGTGAGATGAGGTGTGAAAACAGGTAAATTAAATGCTAGGCCAAATGCTTTGGCAAGACAATACTTTTGTGGTCACTGACAATTTCATCTGGAGCTCTTTTCTTCCAATATGATTTTTAATATCACTTCAATCACTAAGATTTCACATATTTAGATAAATTCAGTAAAACTCAGGTTAAAGAATTCAAAGACCAGTACATCTTGATTTTCAAAATTGGAAAGTGCTTAAGAGAATTCTGAGGGTTTAAACACTTGATATAAAAAATCTAATGTTCATAATAAGGATAAGGGATATATTATCTTTATAACAATCATAGGCAAGTGAGATTCCAAGGTTAATTTTGATTTGCTTTTCAGCTGAAATTATCTTCATAATTTAAAACTACTAGAAGAGAAAGTCTTGACACATCTTGCCATTATTGATGATGTGCCTCTAGTGCAGTTTTTTACTAATAATTTTACAACAAGCATAGTTAAGAATTTTTACACATCCCTGTCATGTAGGTAAGGGACATAGCAATTGGGGAATGTAGAGTACTGGCCCCAGGGCGCCTTGCTTGCAAATGAAATATCTGAATCAAAAATTGAGGTGATTCCATTTGGGGAGAAATCTATTAATATAATCCCCCATGCATCGTTGCTGCTTCCTATACATTATCCCTTTGTTTTTATTCATTTTGTTGTGTATGTGTTATAAAATTGTCCTGTGCAAAAATTATTTGAAATCCTACAAGCATTTTACCATTGAAAAATACTTTTTTTTTTTCAAAAATTAGCTTAGGAAAGCACATCTGCCACAATTCAAAAGTCAAACAATACATAGACATTTAAAATTCCTACTTTGAATGTGATCTCTATTATCTGTAGAATGTTTCCATCCTTGTATATTGGCATTCATTGTCCTCTAATAAATGAGCAGTCTTCAACAAGTTCATGGAAAATGCATATTATGAAAAGTTGTGCACAATTTTCAAACTTGGCACCCAAATAAGTGTATTTGTATTATGTTTTCCATTTTTAGTTTGAAGTAACTTTTGTATGTGGATGTTTAAAAATCAATTTCTTAAGTCCTGTTGGAACAAAATTGTAAAGAAAATGTGTTGTCTTACACCTTTTGTTTAAATTTGATGGCAGACTTTGTGATTGTTTTTCAGACTATTTGTAGGATATATCTAGTTGTCTTAATTGTGAATAGAATTATTTTGAAAATTTTCAGTTATTTGAAAGAGAGAGATTGCTGCCCTCAGCTGGTTCACTCCTCAAGTGCTGGCTATGTCAGAGCTGCCCCGAGCTGGGAACAGGGATGGCAGGGAGCCATGGACTGGAGCATGACTGGCTGCCTGCCAGAAGGCACATTAGCAAGAAGCTGGAATTAGGCCTGCCGCAGGAGCACAGCCCAGTCACTCTGCTTTGGGTGCACATATCAAATGGCACTTTTACTGCTGTGTCAAATGCCCACCACTGCTCCTACCCCCACATTAGCCAAATACATACATATTTGCTATACATGCTATTGAAGGTCTTTTCCATGCATGTACCGTATCCCTTATACTCACAATCACTATGTCAATCAAAACAAATTCAGCAAAACAAAGAGAAAGCTTGCACCTGGAGGCAGCAGTGAAAGATCCAGAACCTGGGCCTGCCACCCCGTGCAAAACCTGACCTGAAGCTTTGCTGCTGGGGCCATCTGGGGAGTGAACCAGCAGACTGAGTTCCTTGTAGATATGCCTGTTTCTGTTTTTTAAAAAATCAAAACACATTTTTATGAAAAATAAAAACTGAGATGGAAAGTATGTGAGATGGCTTCTCAGCATCCATTGGTGCATGATGAGCTTTGGTGCCCGCCACAAAGTCCCAGACACACAGGTCTCCTGGGAGCCACACCTGGGCCTTCCAGAACTTTCCACCAGACACACAGTTCTCCTGGGAGCCACATCTAGGCATTCCAGAACTTTCCACCAGTCTCACAGGTCCAGTGGGAGCCACATCGGGGTTTTTCTCTCCTGGAAGCCACACCTGGGCCTTTTAGAACTTTCCATCAAAGACACACTGGTCTCCCGGGAGCCACACCTGAAACTTCCAGAACTTTCCACCAGACACACAGGTCTCCTGGAAGCCACATCTGAGCCTTAAGGAACTTTCTACTAGACACACAGGTCACCTGGGAGCCACACCTGGGCTCTTCTCTCCTGAAAGCCATATCTGGGCCTTTTAGAACTTTCCATTGAAGACACACAGGTCTCCTAGGAGCTGCGGTACTCTGGTGCTGTGTACTCTGTGAGTGAGGGACCTTGAACTGAAGCCCAACATATGGTGAGGCTGAACAGTATATAAACAGCCAAAGCTGCTGGCCGGAAGCCATCCCTGGCCCTGGGTCCTGGTAAACCACATGTGGCAATGAGGGTCTAACATTGGCCTGTTGAGGGCACTTGAGCCCATCATCCTCCATGTTGCATGCCTTCAGGTACATTGAGTCTAATCTTCTAAGTTAGTCCCTAGTGCCAAAGGATGCCTTGCCCTTCAGGCTCAGCCCACAGACCCTGCGTGTGTGGACCTTGTTAGTGCCTTTGTGACTGATCTGTGGTGACCTGTCTCCTGCCACCCTGGGACAAACCTTCACTCCTGCCCAGGCCCAGGGGAGTCCTGGGGAGACATGACATCTAGATCATGCCTGTTTGGGCCTTGGGGGATGGGGAAAGTTGGCTACTCACACAGGGATGGACCTGCATCAGCCCAGAACAGAGTGCTGCCCCTGGCCAGTGTGGGAGCTCCCCAACAGGACCAGTCACCAAGCCAGTGGTTTCAGCACCCCCACTGTTTGCTCTCTGCAGACTTTTCTCAGACTCCGTGCCTCTTTCTCCACGTTGGGTCAACAGTTCCCATTCCTACGGCATCCTCATGTTTCCCGCCAGAGTGGCGTTACTCAGGAAGACCGATAAAGCCATCTGCCCCATGAGGCCATCCACATCACAGGTTCATTGCTGACCCACCCTCACCTTCCTCTGACAGAGAGCACAGAAGCACCCCAGCTCTGTTGCACCCCAGGCTGGTTCCTCGGCAACCCAGTCTGGGCTAGGAATGGTGAGGGCTCCCAGGAAGGTCAGGAGCAGCCGTTGCCATGGAATAGCGACAGCCGTCAGTTGCCACAGTGCCAGCAGGTCCAGGGGTCAGCACCCAGAGATTTGTGCTGTTTACACACACACAGGCTGTACTGCCAGGAGGAGCCCAGCTACCCAAGCAGCTGGCTCAGACTCCTGCCCAGTCCTGGACAGCCATGTCTCTCCCTCAGGATGGGGGAGAGGACGCCTGAAGACAGTGCAGCCCACTCGCTCGCTGCTCCTAGCTGCTTTTTTTTCCACAAAGGAGGAGAGAGCAGCCAGCAGTTCCACTTGGGCATCAGGGATGTCATCTCTCAGGCCGGGAACCTGTGTAGGAACACTAAGCCAACGAGAAGTATGGTCATCTCCTGATTTCTAGAGGGATTGGTTCAAGGACTCAGTGAGGATGTCAAAGGTATGGATCCTCCTAACACTAACCTGAACCCCTAATCCTAACCCTAACCCTAACCCTAACCCTAACCCTAATCCTAAACCCAAACCTAAGTCAAACCTGAACCCAAAACCTAACCCCAAAACTAAACATAACCCATACCCTAATTTGTACCTGTACCCTAAACAATACCCTAAGCAGTACCCTGATCCTAACCCCAACCCTAACGCGAACACATAACCTCAACATGGACCCCTAACTTTAAACCGAACCAGAACCCAAAACCTAACCTTTTCCATAACTCTAACCCTAACACTGACCCTAACACTAACCCATACACTAACCCTAACCACTAAACCTAATCCTAGCCCTAACCCTAACACTAACCCATACACTAACCCTAACCCTAACCACTAAACCTAATCCTAGCCCTAACCCTAACCAAAATCCGTACTGTAACCCTAACCCGTACCCTTACCAGTACCCTAATCCTAACCCATTTCCTTACCTGTAGCCCAAGCTGTACCCTAACCCTAACCCTGAAGTACTGCGCATGCTCAATAAGACAAATAAATGTGGACGATGCATGTGCAGTGAAGGGAAGAAACTGCACCTGTGCAAAATTCTAAACCTGCGGGAATACCGCACTCCTCCCAGCACAAAGGCTCCTTCCAGCGGAGTGCGGATGGGGGATGGACACTTGCATTCCTCCTCTTCCTACCTTTTTCTTTCTCCTTCTGGCTATGGCAGCCTCCATGAGTGATGGAGTGTGTTGCCTTTGGAGCGGCGGGGAACCTAGCCGCATGTTTTATGTTTTCCTGTTTCTTCTCTGTGTTGTTGTTTGTGGTACTCTTTGGGGTTGCTATTTTTGTGTTCTTCTTTGTGCCCGCCACAGAGCAAGATGGGAAGAGAGGGCACAATCCGGGAACAAAGAAGCTAGGTAAGGCCGGCAGGCCAGGCAGGGGATGGGGCAGGACGAGAAAGGCCCAGAAAGGCCTGGGAGGCCAAGAAAGGACCAGAAAGGACCAGAAAGGCCTGGGGAGGCCGAGGAAGGACCAGAAAGGACCGGAAAGGCCGGGGGAGGCCGAGGAAGGACCAGAAAGGACCGGAAAGGCCGGGGGAGGCCGAGAAAGGACCAGAAAGGCCATAGGAGGCCAGTGAAGGACAGGGAATGATGGGGAAGGAAGGGGAAGGCCAAAAAGGCTGGGAAAGGACTGGGAAGGACCGGCGAGAACAGGGGAGGAAGGGCAAGGACAGCTAAGGCCGGGAAAAGCTGGGCAAGGATGGACAAGGACAGGGAAGGCTTGGCAAGGGAAGTGGAGGACGGGGAAGGCTGGACAAGGCTGGACGGGCGAGGCTAGGGAAGGACCAGCAAGGTTAGGGAGGAAGGGCAATTACGGGCGAGGATGGGAAAGGCTTTGCAAGGCCAGCGGAGGATGGGGAAGGAAGGTGGAGGATGCGGATGGCGCAGAGAACGGGCGAGTACGGGGAAGGAAGGCGGAGGACAGGCGAGGCTGGTCTTGCAGTGGGCAGAGGAACTGGAGGGGGAAAAAATGCATAGAAGAAACGGTGGCTCCTCAGTGGCTTCAGTCAGCTGGACCATGCACGTTTTCGGTGGCGGGAAATTTTCAAAGATATCAAATTGTGCATTTGCTTTATATCTGTAAAATGACCAAATTGCTTATTGGCATTAAGCGCTTTGTGTAGGAGGAGAGAGAGAGGGAGGGTCACAGAAGGCTTCATGAATGCCTTTGTGTGGCACAGACAGAGCTGAGGTCCTACTTTCCCCAGGAGTGCGAAGCCATCCTACGGAAACATACCATGCTACGTTGAAAGACCCAAGGGGACTGGATCCCGCTCTGGGCTTGGGGCCCTCCGACGGAGACACCAGGAAGGAGACCAATAGATGTAAACACACGAGGCAAGTTTATTTTCACATGGGCCCGTGGATGTCCTCGTTGTTTCCGAACAAAGGAGCGCGCCTAGGCCGAAAAGTAAGGCACTTTTATAGGGTTTTAAAAGCAGGAAGCAGGTTACAGAAGCAGATGCATAGTTACAGGGTTTTCATTGGTACAGTCAAATTAAGCAAGGCTTATCTTAAAAAAATAGTTATTGCTTTAAACATACTGCTTCCAACACTTTCTGAGAAATAGAAACTTCTCTTGTGAACTTCTCTTTTCTAAGTATTTTGAAAAGTACTTTGTCGCTGTCCCGCAGCGACGGACTTGGTGCACGGAGCCGATAATAACACGCGTGGACCCTGACTGATGGTCAAAGCCGAAGTTTATTAGGGGCATCAGACTTTATACTCTGAGAGTCCGTACTGTTTCCCTCTCTTGATTGGAATTCCTTTTGTTTTGTATATTACATCTGGTGTTCTCATTTACATGCTGTTTATACCAAAGGTAGCCATTTGGTTGTTGTCATGCAAATACTGTCCAATGAACTGCAAACCTGTGCTCGCTGACCTGCCAGGCTCACAATATCTTCCTACAAATCCCCCTTCTGTGTTTTATAAAATTAGGCTTGAAACTTGTAGCTGGGGGAACATGCTCTTGGAAGAACAGAAGAATGCGGAGAAACAATGTTATATATGTTATAACCTAAATCAGAGTTGCACAGGAACAGTGAACAGTTAACATCCGTCATATGTAACAGTTGAGTATAAACTTAACAACATAGTTTCTATACAGTTAGTATTAACAGTTGATTAAAGTTTTGGGGAAGATCTCAAGTTACAATTTAAGCCTTGCCATTTATATAATTGAAGTGTGATTTTACAGATTTCTATGCATTTAGGATAATTAAAACAGTCTTATAATTCTACCAAATCATAGAAAAGCGTTAGGCAGGTAAGCAGGGAAATCTCCAACAACCTAGTGAATGGGGAAGAATTTAACTCTATATCCTAACCTAGTAAAGTCTATGAAAAGCAAATAGGGAGCCCAACCAGTAAGTACAGGCTGAGCGATTATATCCGTGTCTCTCTGTAGCCTGATCAGTTAGGTACAAGTTGGGTGATTATCAGTTAGCTGACCTTTATTAGTGTCTAGCATCTAAAATAATTTTTGGGCTCACAAGCAACCCTGATGGTCGGTACAAGAGAGGGCTAGGAACCACGGCTGGAGCTAGGTAAGAATTAGGGAAAGCTCCTCCTCTGAGTCCACTTGTCTCTGAGTGCCACCTGGGGCTCCTGGCTGAAGTTCTGATGTCACCAGACCCTATCATGAGGGAACTGGGCTGCTTCAATCCCGTGTGGGAAATTCACTAGGAAAGGACTGACCTCAGAGTTCTCAGCCTCCAAGGGCACTCACCTTCCTTGCAATCCCCTTGGCAGTCGGGATAAGGTCCTCCTTGATGAGGCAGGCATCCACTGCTTCTGTAGTGAAAGCACATGGGAGACCTCCGGGGGTCTCTGGGACTGGGATAGAGAGCCCCTCTTATCCTCCTGCTCTGCCTTGAGATCCCTTCCTGCTCTGTACACACAACCTCCTTTAAGAGGGTGTCAGAGTCGTCCTTGGATCCCACCACAAATTAATATGGCTTTTCTAATGTCTAAGGCAGTTAAGAATTTATTATCTATGAATAATAATTTACACTTAAAGTCTTCCTCAAACATCCTAAGAAGGTGGAGAATTTCTCTGCACTCCTGACCTGTAGTGGAACAAGAGGAATATTAAATCAATTTAGTTTTCAGTTCTTAGAGGCAGTTCCACTGGGGGTTCCATCTTCTCCAGGGGCAGCGCTGCGTTGAAGGGAGTTGCTGCACTTCCAAGGTCAGATGAGCCATAGGAAACCACAGTTTTGAAGATCTATCAGGAAATTTTAGGGACAAGAGCATAACCTTTCCCATAGATTATTAGTGTTCCACAGTATCAATCATTCAGTTGTATTATCAAGTACATCATGTCAGGGACAGTTGTGCTTGATGCACCAATCTCTTAAAACCTCCCATGTCACCCTGTATTGGGAGGGGTCTGTCCTCCTCCTCCAATATTTCCTTGAAGGTGATGGATCTTTCAGGATGAGGTCGTGAAGCTGTCTTACAGCAGGAGCTTCCTCCAGTGAATGGAGTCCAGGACTTTACAAGTAGGCATCCACACAGGTTGCAGCTCAGTTTCTGGGAAAATAAGCATATCCTCTTCCCACAGTTAGCAAGGAGTCAGGACCTCTACACTTGTGAGTGGCTAGGTCCCTCCATCAAACCAAAGACATCTGCGTTGGGCCTGCAAACTGCCTCCAGTAATACAGAGCTGCTGCTTACTAGAAGGCAAAATCTGAAGAAAATTAAAGGTGAATAAGACCAAATTAGTGCACGCACAGGGGTAGCATATTCCCCCCTCTGATTTTAAAACATATATTGTTGGACAAAGTAAATTAGATTTAGTAACAATTTAAAATCATGCAGATACTTTTACAATTCTATCAGAAAGTTCTGAGCAACCTGCTCTTGTTGATAAACAAACAGCAACACATGATAACAATTTTAAACAACTTTTACAAAACACAAAATGTTAAGACACACATCTATGCGCGTGCACACAGACACACACACACACTTTGAGACTTAAAATATTATTCTCAACCAAGCTTAGTAGCAGTGTTCACCAGAAATCTGTAAGTGATATGATATTAAATCAATAATCTTGAACCAAGAAACTCAGTGAAAAACATTGATCGCCGCTATGAAATCCCTCTATCAATCTAAAAATGCAAATTTCAGTCTTCCCAGTAATATAGCCATCCTAAGAATACACAGTTAACAACCAGATACAACTTTAGAGCTAAATCATTAAAAGCATGTAAACTAAAATTTAAACCTTCACAATTCCATGGAAGCATACACCATTTTGACACAGTAAAATTTTACTCCATGTTGCATTTGGCAATAATCTTAATATAATTCAATAGTCTGGTCAACTGTCTCCACAAAACAGGAGATAGATCCGTTGGCATTCTTGAGGCCTTGTAAGAATACCAAGGGAAGCCCTAGGATTTGAAACCTTTGAATACTTAAATGCTTTTTTAAAAGTAGCTGAAAATATCTGAAAGATTTGTTGTTGAAGTTAGCATGACACATTATACATTACAATTGGTTATTGATGTAAGAACATCACTCAGATGTCTTTAAAACAAATACAAAACCTTGACACATTAAAGGCAGTGAGAGATTTGATAACTAGCCAAAAACACGAGAATTACATTAATACATGCAAACACTTTGTAGATGATATCACATTAATTTAACTTATAGCTTGAAATAATCTAACAGTGTGTTACAGTTCAATTCTATACCAAAATTACGATAAAATTTCACTCCTTTTTTTTTTTTAAATGTCTCCCAAAAAACCTTCAAGATTTACAAAAGCCCAGTCTTTTCTTTGAATTGCAAGTTCCCAAAAGTTGCAATGGATAAAACTTTCCAAAAGACATGCAGTTACAACCTGGGTACATTAACACAAAAACAGCAATCTTTCACCTTATAACGACATAATGCCGTCACCCAAATACTCCTTAAAGCAAGAACATCACTTTGTTAATTTTAAACAATAAGAACTTAATGAGACAGAGAACATAACTTAATGTAAAAACTTGTACTTAAAAATTGGCATACATGATTAAGCAATGCTGTATAGGAAAAGTGCTATATGAATAACATGCATTCACCACAATTGATTGGAATTTCAGCCTCCAGGATTTACTTGCTGGCTGTTTTAAGTTTGAAGCTTCTCTGCAGGCACAAATTGAATAGGATGTTCCTGTTTTGTAAACTCCTGAATGTTTGGGGCCTGGGGCTGGCTTCTCCAGAAGCCTTCAGGCCACAAACGTCTGCCACCACGATCAAATTTAGATTTACATTCTTTTTTCCAGTGACTGTTAAAAGTATCAACATGGTATCTTTGAGTTGTAGGAAGCATCTGGCAATTTTTTCTCAGGTGTCCTCGCTTGCCACAGTTAAAACATTTAGCATTCATTTGCTTTTGAATGGCAAAGATTTCAAGTGCTGCTAGGTGGGCACGGTGTTTAAATGTGCCTATGTTGCGACAGGCTTTGAGGTAACCAAAAATATCTTCCTTTTCTCTTATAGGACGAATAACAGTCTGGCAGTCCTCGTTTGCATTCTCAAAAGCCAGTTGCTTTAATAACAATTTCCTTGTGCCTTCTCCTCTAACTTGTTTTTCTAGGGAGTCTGTCAAACGCGTTACAAAATCAGCATAAGATTCTCTGGCTCCTTGAAAGACTTTTGTATAACTGCCTGCAAATTCAGACCCAGCTTCAATTTTTTCCCATGCCAACAATGCTACGTCTCGTATATGAATGAACGCAGCTTGAGGTAGCAGTATCTGCTGCTCTGTAGTAACCCACTGTCCATCTCCGACTAACATATCATAAGTCAACTGCCCCCCTCCAGGGAGTTGGCGACCTGATGCTCCTAACGATCGCAATTTTTCCTTAGCCATATCGCTTCTCCACATTTTCCATTGTAAATACTGAGAAGGAGAAAGTCCTATTTTTGCTATTACTTCAAAATCATAAGGAATCCAGTTTGCTGCCTGGCTCCAGCCATTTAAATATTCCCACACGTACGAGGAAGTAGGTCCGTAGGACACACAAGCCTTTTTAAAAGCTGTGATGGCATCAACATCTAAGCTTTCATACGTAGGTTGATGGTTTTCTTGACTAAGTATGATTGGAAAAAGCAATCGGAATTCATGAGGTCTCCGGGGAACATCAGACATTTGGAAACGTCTTTGATCAGATTTAAGAGTGAGATGGCATGGGCTGGTATTTAACTTCCATTATCCTATCCTTGTTTACCTCACTAGAGAAATCCTGTGGTTTAACACTACAAATTTTCTTCTTTTTCTTAGTTCTCATTTCATTTTCAGTCACATTATGGTAACGTCTTTCATTAGGAGAATCTCTCCTGAGTTTTCTTTTCCTAATTTCCACATCTGCAGCATAAGGCCTTTCTCTTTTAGCTGCATTACAGTGGCATATCCTCACAGGAGGGTCTCTAACACGTTCTTTTTCATCTTCTTCATCTGTATTATAAGCCATTTCTTTCCCAGCCACATTACGGTGGCGTCTCCCGTTAGGGAAATCTCTCACAGGCCGCTCTTTGCCATCCTTCTCATCTGTACTATGAGGCGCTTCTTTTTTAGAAATATTACGGTAGCCTTTCCTGTTAGGTGGACCTCTTAAGAGTCCTCTTTCTCTTTCTTCCTTGTCCATATTATGAAACACTTCTTTTTTGGCTACATTTTGGGGGTGTCTCCTCTTAGAGGAGTTTCTTGCACATTCCCCTTCTAAAATTATAATAACAGTTCTAATTAAAGCTGATATAATCCAAAAACTAACTTGATTATCTTCTATCCTTCCGGCTTTTTCAGCATTTTTCTGAGTAAAATTCTTAAATCCACTTTCTAGTGTCCATTCATCTGGAGACCAACGATTATATTCACCAATAAGCTCTAAATAAGAACGCAATTGCTGCCTAGTTACCTTTGCTCCACTTTTCACTAAAAAATTCTGCATAAGAGAGATAAACGACTGTGCCTTACACTGGTTCTGGCCCATTGTCCCACTCACCACCTTCTGTGGGGGTCTCCGCTGCACTTTCTTTTCTTCATTCAAGTCCCTGTTCAGGCGCCACTTGTCGCTGTCCCGCAGCGACGGACTTGGTGCACGGAGCCGATAATAACACGCGTGGACCCTGACTGATGGTCAAAGCCGAAGTTTATTAGGGGCATCACACTTTATACTCTGAGAGTCCATACTGTTTCCCTCTCTTGATTGGAATTCCTTTTGTTTTGTATATTACATCTGGTGTTCTCATTTACATGCTGTTTATACCAAAGGTAGCCATTTGGTTGTTGTCATGCAAATACTGTCCAATGAACTGCAAACCTGTGCTCGCTGACCTGCCAGGCTCACAATATCCTCCTACAGTACTTGACACTCTTAGTTCTTAACACCTGTTCTGTTTGTTCAGAGCTGCTAACTGGCAAGTATTCTGTTATTGTCTAAGTTCTAAAACCGGGTGGGGGTCTTTCAACGTAAACCTAGGAGGAGGAGGTGGAGGGCCACGAGGAGGAGGACAAGGAGCAGTAGGAGGAAAAGGAGGACCCCGAGGAGGAGACAGAGACATCCAAGAAACTGCTGTTTGACGCTGGTGGAGTAAGTCAATAACTAAAGAAAGAATTCCTGGCTGAGACTCATTGAGGCACTCTCCAACAGCCACTGCACACCGCTCATAAATAGATGATGAGTGAAGTCCCTGCTTGCAGACTGAATGTGTGTAGGAAGAGAGAGAGGGGAGAGTTAACAGAACACCTCCTGAATCCTAAGAAATGAATGCTAAACTCCTGAATGCTTGATTCATGACTTTGCTGTGGGAAATACAGCCAAGGCCTTATTAACAATGATGCATTTTCTCTCCAGTTATGTGGAGCCTTCATTTGTCCACATGAGAAGAGGAAGTGACATCAGAGCAAGTGATCCCATCAGACTGAACCAACCATCCATCCATCCATCCAGCCAGCCAGCCAGCCAGCCAGCCATGTGTTAATAAATCTCTGTGTGTGAGAATCTGACAAGTCTGGAGTCTTTCTTCCCTCCCACCTCACAATGAAGATTCCTCACAGCTGTCCACTTAACTACACTCACCTCACACAGAGAAACTGAGGCTGCCAGGCTCTCCAGTGAGTCCCAGAGCTTAGAATAGCATTGCCTATCCATGTCTCAGGGATTCTGTATCCCAGAGCAAGGCAACTGTCTGCCAGAGCATCTATGTGCATTGGGATGTGTGTGTGTGTGTGTGTGTGCATGTGCCCAGCTTCCCCTAGCTGGTGCGCTCTGACTGTGTAAACAGAGGCACACACATGCTCACACACTCACAAGGTCCTGGGTTCAGGAACTCTCTCCTGCAAGGGCAGGCCTCTTCCTGCCTAGGCCAGTGTTGAGGGGTCAAGGGGGACTGGCCCCCGGTTAAGGTGCTAGGTATGTGTTTCTGGAGGGGTGGTTAACCCTTCCTCAGCTGGAAGCTGGAGGCTAGGGCTTTTCCCAAGTTGTCTATGGGGTCTGCTTTTCTTTCTTCCAAGAAGGCACAGAATGAGTCATTACTTCCCTCCCTTCCTTCCCACTCCATCTGCCATGATCCTCATTCTAAAATTAGATTTTCCCCTTCCCTCTCATCAGGTCTTCCAATGTATCAGGGATTCTCAGGGAAATTGGCAGTGTGATGAGACCCAGTGTGAGGAAGAGGGGAGGACAGGACAAGCAAGTCGGGGGAGCAGGCTGCTGTCCATTCCTGTTTTGCACAGATGGCTATGAGCATCCCTACCCCACCCTGTGGGATGAAAAAGTGTAGTTCTTGTTAATTACCTTTGCCTACATGCCATACAAGAAACTTCAGAGATGTGTCTATGCAGGGAAGAAACTGGGTCCCTCTGGAGACTACGTTCTGGCTCCTGGCCAGTTCTGTACAATGAAAACATTGAATATTTGAATTCCCAGACTCTATTTAGCAAGTTTCTAAATAAATAAACTCACTGAGTGTCTGTGTTTAAAATTATTTCACCTCTCTCATAAAAGCTATAGCATCTCATTACATTGGCCTTGCAAGTTGATTTTTTAAAAAATAAGCGAACAAACAGAGCTAAAAGCATTTTAGTAGCCAGATTTCCACACATGTGTACATATTGCAAAGTCATTCTCCCATGTGTGGCTGGGTGCGAGAACCCTGGGCTATTCAGTGTGGCCTTATAA